>NW_026897243.1:0-303140 GCF_033153095.1 Gastrolobium bilobum | reverse complement strand
TCTTCTCCTTCAGCACTTGCAGAACAATCCTCAGATGCTCCACATACTCTTCCTCCGTCTTGGAGTAAATCAAAATGTCGTCAATGAAGACGATCACAAAATGATCCAGGTACGGCTGAAAAATCCGGTTCATGTAATCCATGAACACAGCAGGTGCATTGGTGAGACCGAACGGAATCACCAAGTACTCAAAATGACCGTATCTCGAGCGAAATGCAGTCTTCGGGACATCCTCCGGCTTCACCCAAATCTGATGGTATCCGGACCGGAGATCAATCTTGGAACACACACAAGCACCCCTGAGCTGATCCAACAGATCATCAATTCGAGGGAAGGGATACTTGTTCTTGATTGTCACCTTGTTCAGCTGTCTGTAGTCGGTGCACAATCGCATTGTCCCGTCCTTCTTCTTCACAAAGATAACCGGTGCTCCCCAAGGAGACACACTCGGTCTAATGAAATCTTTCGCTGAAAGATCCTCAATATGCTTCTTTAGCTCTGCCAACTCCGGTGGCGACATCCGGTATGGAGCTAAAGAAATCGGCCCCACACCAGGCAACAGATCAATGGAGAACTCTATCTCCATCTGTGGCGGAAACTCAAGAATCTCCTCAGGAAACAACTCGAGGAATTTCCTCACCACAGGAATGCTAATGATATCCTCCTGTGTCCCACTCACCAAACCTCCTAACATGACATAACCAAATGCCCCTGCTCTCAAGGCTCTCCTAGCCTGCAACAACGAAATGTACGGCGAGGAACTGGCTGTGGAATCACACGGAGACAACACTACACGCTTGGCACAACAGTCAATCATCACGCAATTTCTGGACAGCCAATTCATGCCCAGAATAACCTCTAAGTTGGCCATCGGCAATCCTATCAGATCTACCGAGAACTCACGGCCATCCCACTGAAACGCCACATCGCGATGAACAGTGGTAGCATCACATCTTTCTCCGGTGGCGGTGGTCACCCGCAGCGGTGGAGAAAGCACAGACATAGGCAACTCAAGCCCCACAACAATCGGGGTAGCAACAAAAGAATGCGTAGCCCCAGAGTCAAACAAAACATCAACAACTGATGTACCAATCGTAACAGTACCTCTGACAAGGTTCGGAGCTCGATCCGACTGCTGACGATCCAGGGTATAAACTCTCCCAGAAGACGGTGGCACTGCCGGTGCCGAAGTAGGTGGAATGGGAACCATCTGAAGTGGCACTGCTTGCACTGCAGTAGCCCTCGCCATCGACGACGGACAGTCTCTGGAGAAGTGGCCCTCCTTGCCACACTGAAAGCAAATCCACTGGCCGGTAGAACACGGCCCAAAGTGAGTCCTCTCGCATCCCGAACAACTGGGAGCAGGAGGTCTCGCTGCATTCCCCTGAGCAGAAGTCCTCTTGAACTGATTCGGCGCCTGCCGAGCTGCCATCTGTTTACCTTTACCCTTGTTCCCAAACTTCCTGTCTCTCCAAGAAGTGGAACTACCAGCTACAACCTTCGTCGCCTCAGCAACCTTGGCCTTCTTGGCCTTACTCGTGCTGTAGAAATCCTCAATAACACGACACTGCTGAACCAGTGTCCCAAAGTCTCTAGAAGCAGAACCAGCTAGGTAACCAACAATATCCTCACTTAGTCCCCTGCGGAACTTAGCAGCCATAAATGTAGGAGTAGGCCTCGCCATCCTGAAGTGTGCAAACTTCACCAACTGGTTGAACTTAGCCAGGTACTCGTCCACAGACAACGAGCCCTGAACCAATCTGTCAAACTCTCCCTGCTGCCTCTCCTGAGCGTCATACTGACCCAAGAAAAATCTGGAACAAAGGCCACGTCATCACATGACCCTGCATCTCGTAGACATGAGAAAGGTTTGTCCACCACTCATGGGCATCGCCCTCCAGCATGTAAGTAGCGAACATCAACTTTTGCGGATCTGTGCACTGCATGACCCGAAATATCTTGTCCAACGCCTGTAGCCATCTTGCAGCAGCAATGGGATCAAAGGATCCATCAAAGGCAGGTGGCTTATGCTTACGGAAAGCATTCAACCGGCGATCGATCTCATCTCGATCCTCAACAAAAACAGGGACGGTCTGCATGGCCCCCGTAAGGTGACTGCCATCACCCATCTGACTCTAAGAGTCATCCTGCAGACTGGGTGGAGGTGGTGGTGGAGGTGGTGGCGGAGGAACATGGCCAACAACAGGACCATTCCTCATATCCTCCAACATGACTCTAAACATCGTCATGTTCGCCAGACGGTTGGCCTCCAACACGTCCTCAGTGGCCTTCCTGTTCGCCTCTCTGACGGCGTCCAGCATGGCCTGGTTTTCCATTCTCATTTCCTCTTGGTCGGCTTGTCGGGCCGCCTGCATATCAGCCAATGCAGTCAGGACAGGATCGGGCTGATCCTCCGAAGTCTCGCGGTTTCTCCCGGGTCTTACCATGACTCTGCACAAGTTACACAAATTATGAGTTGATCAGGCCCACGCAATGTGATCACATATGCATTATCATAATAATACTCGACGGAGCAAACACACAAAACAGACACAACCAAACATCCTAATTATTGCAATGCATATAGACTTTTCCCTTGAACCGTTGCTCTGATACCATAAAATGTAACACCCCGTGTATACCCAGAATATTAACATTACATCGTATTAAGCGGTGCTTAATTAAAAATGCGGAATATTCTTTTTCTTTTTGATTATGACGTCATTATCAATTACCATCTTGGTTACTTAAACAATTTCATAAAATATCGCCTGTATGTAAATTGCAATAAGACATCTACTGAAATACCTCAATATATAAATAAAGTGTGTATCTAAATCACGGCATTCCATCTCGTAATCCGGACAATATCCTAATACTTTATTACAACTCCCAAAAGACTCAAGACAAAACGATACTATGTGTCATGGACAATCCCCATGCTCACCAAATAAACAGCGTAAACAACAAGTCTTAACATAAAACTCCATAACATGAACTGAAGCTTTAAGCATATAAGCAGCATGCAAATCCAGCATCCAACTTGCCAGCATAAATAACAGCAAATCTAACTCAGCTCCGGCCTCCCGCCGCTTGAGGTCTCAACATTACCTGACCCTGAAATAAGCAATCCCCAAACGTGGGGTGAGATCTCTAAACCAGAAATCTCAGTAAGACAGGGGGTCCTCAAGGATTTTCCACCCCAAGCTCACTTACATGTGCAATATAAGTTCTAAAAGCATTTATATCATTATCAGTTCCAAAACTATGTAGTGCAATAGATATCTATGGCATGTGTGTAATCACTATTCTACTGGCCAGAGAAATGTAGGCATACGTCTATACCTACATGTAGTACAAGGAACACCGCTTGCACCTCACCCACAGCCTCACCCTATTGTATGTTCTACATACTCAGGCTTACCGTATAGGTGGAACACCTCCATGCATATCAACAAGGGACTAACATACAATAGCTCAATAGCATTTCCAAAACATCAAAAGCATGTAACACAGCATGCATATACCATACCCCCATGGGACATGGTGGAACCACAACATGGCTAAACCGAGGACACGAAAGCTTACCTTGCAAGCTCACTATCCAAAGCCAAGAGTCCTCACAGCTCAAGTCCAACACACAGCATATCACAATCTGATTTAGGACCAGCAAGTGTATCAACATACATAACTCAAAAGCATTAACATAAAGACTACGTTCTCCTTTAACGATTTACGTCTTAAGGCTTCCAACAAAGCCACAAGCCCTTAATCACATGATTCTGACTTAGTTCATTAATTACAGAAGTTCAACTTCATCAATCTAGGGTCCACAAACCCCCAATAGCCTACTGTACACACAGCACAGCTACTGTTCTTCGAAATCCCAGAATATCCGGATATTCCTCGGGGACATATCCGGATATTGCATATCCGGATATCTCACTGACCATATCCGGATATACAATATCCGGATATTCAGATTCCCATATCCGGATATCCAAATCCCATATCCGGATATTTCTCGGGCAGATATCCGGAAATTTCACGACAGAATGCAAAAACTGCATTTCGTGAAGATATCCTTCCAAGGTTGGGTTTTTACCGATTATAAACACTTAAACATGCATTTCTAGGTGTGTTTGACATTACCCAACGTTAAGTTATCATCTTTTAGCCTTAACATGCATCAAGCTTCCATTTTTAAGCAAAAAACTCAAGATCAAAGGTTTGTACAACATACCAAGGCTCAAAACTCAGAACAAGGAGGCCCTTGGAGCTCACTAGACACTCCCAAGGTTCTGTCTCTCATTGTACACGAAAATGGTGCACAAATGTGGTTCTTTTACACAACAAGGAAGCTCCTTGAAGCTTCACAACACCTAAGAAAAGCTCCCTCCTTCCCAAAACATGAAAACAGCAAGCTCACCCTCTCAAGGCAGAAGCCAAACTCAGAAATGAAGTCTCTTTCTCACTCACAAGGATTGTTCACACTCACCCAATGTGTTTACAAGAGAAAATGTTAAGAATCAAGAAGGAAATGGCCTAGAACCTTAAGAAAAGGAAGAAGAACACCAAAGGGCTGAGTTTCTGGTCAGCCACCAACACTATTCACGCAGGGATTTCTGTTATCTAGGGCAATGTGTCCTTAATGAGGGTATATATAGCCCACTTAAAGATTAACACGCAGTATTAGCTTTAATTGCTACGCTTAGCATTTTGATCCCAAACTTTGGAACCTGAAACTACACATTTTCCAAGAATTATCATATTTTTATAATATTTTTCTGAGCATCTTTCTGGTACGCGCTTTCATAGCCAATATCAGTTTCTGGCACCAGTTCTCATTATTTGGACTTGAAACTCGTTTTACAAGTCCTACATGTCATTCTAGTAATTATCATGCAATTATTATAATTTTTCGGGATACTTTTTCGGTACGCATTTATACCGACTAGCAGAACCGGTATCTGCATTTTTCTTCCGAAAAGCGACTTTCAGCATTCTTAATCACTTATCATAATTATTAGAGCCTCATAATAATTATTAGGGTCAATTATGGAATCATTTCCTAATATTGCATAATTAATTAATTAAAATACCTTAATTAACGGTGCGGGTTCTTACACATCAGGTAGAGTAGAAACATGATACTCTGATGTCTCACTGCCTGGAAAGTCATCATCCATCTGTTGGAAAGAAAAAAAAATAAAATATGAAATCTACTTTGCCATGGACACTAAAATGAAATGTACTTTGCCATGGTTAAGTGAAAATTAAAAAATATAGAAAGTTATTGGGATAACTGCCCAGTGCATTTCGTTTCTTACTCACATTCCAGCATCTAAATAGAGAGATCAAAAATCAATTCTAAGGAAGTATTGATTGGAAAAAAGAAAAAAACAGAACCTCGGGAGCAGAAAGTCGATCTATGGATAAATGGGGAGGAGCGAGCTCTTGAGTCCAGCTTTGCCGGTCAAGAAACTGTCAAATTTTGAAATCGACAAATAAATAGATAAAACAAGAAAATGGATTTTGATTTTTGATCATTAAGCTATCAAGTATCAACTGAAATATCAAAATTAAAAAAAAATACAAAAAAGCATAAACCAAATTGTACAAACTCCCACACTTTCTATATTTGTATGCACCAATGACAATCTTCATCAAGTCAACAATACACTGAATATTGAAGCTTTTCAGAAAGATCGCAAAACTGATTCATTGTATACGCAATTGCATAAAAAGGAAAAAAAAATAGATTTCTATTTTGATTACACAAGAGATGCATTATAAGTTTATGACAAACATGTATTCACTTGAAAAGGAAGTTACCTTCCATGTAGAAATTATAGGCAAAAAACCCACACCCCAACTTGAACTATTTTCCCCCATTGTTTATCACAAAGGGGATAAATTTTTGTCATCATATGTAACTCCCCAATCAACTAACTTATCACCTTTTTGGTACTGTAGGGCCTCCAAATCTCTTTATATACCCAATTGTGTAGCCATTCTATTTCATCAGCACCAACAAACCTCTAATCTTCTGCCCCACCCTGCATTTTAGCAGAGTCATTTTGTTTACTACAATGCCATCAAATCTATCCTCTTTCCTCCATATGGTTCCTCTCTTATCTATTCTAGTACTCTCACTCATGATTTGTTCTAGTGCTTAGGGTCCACCTTCTCCTGGCTATTACCTCAGTTCCAAAATTAGTTCTGTTAGCTTTGATCAAGGGTTTAGAAACCTGTGGGGAGCTCAGCATCAGAAAACAGACCAAGATTCATTAACAATCTGGCTTGACTTTAACTCAGGTATGTAAATCTGTCTCACTCTCACATGTAGCTCCCAATTTCACTTAAATTCACCACCTATGGTTCTTTGTCATTTTTTGAACTCCCATTCTTCACTGTTACTACCTTTGAACATATTCTTACCATGACCCTTTATTTTCTTTTGAAACATAGGGAGCGGATTCAAGTTACTTCACTCTTATCAATCTGGATACTTTGGTGCTGCAATTAAGCTTCAACCTGGTTATACTGCAGGAGTCATTACATCTATCTACGTGAGCATTACTCTAAAACTTTAACTAAAGTTGAAAACTGACTCATTGTTTACACAAGAGATTTCTATTTCTACAACTCAACATGCAGGGTTGAACTAGGAAAACAAGGTAGATTAATAATCACTACATCTTCCATTCCAATTAATTAAATTAACGAATCTGCACAAATAAACAGATAGAGCGGGAGACTCATAGAGACATACAAATAATAAAAAGAATTCCATTGAAAGAATAGAGATCAAACAAATAAATACAAAAAAAGAAAACTAATCATAGTCACTAGATGAATCTGGTGATTCAGGTCTGCCCCAGTTAATGAATGATATAAGTAAAGACAAGAGCCAGAAACATTAGCACATTAAATGTCAAAAATCATATTCAAAGACTACCTCCAATGTCAAAAATCGCAAACTCTCCCTCTCTCTGTTACTTCCCATTATTACATTAAATTAAAAGGAAAAGTAAGAAAACAATCATATTCAAACCCCGAAAAATCCTAACTATATGCTTCTACCCATTAAAGACTGAATCAAATTAGATGGTGATGTTGGGAGCTCCACCAACCATATCCACCAAAAAACAAGGGTAAAAGAAAAACCCAGAAAAAGAACAAACGCGACAGATCAAAGATTCAAAGAGAATAGAGAACAATAAAATAATAAAAAAACGATAAAAAAAAACGAAACGAAAGGGGTTCCAAATACCTACCAAATCTCCTTCTCCTTCCTCTTGAATGGCGTTAAACCCAGTCACAAAGCTTGCTCCTGACCCCTAATCTGCAGCCACAAAATCTGCACACAAAGTAAACAATAAAACTCCATTAACGGTGGTTTCGAGTTCCACGCCAAAACGAGAACCTAAATAACTACTATACCGTGATTAGGGAAGAGCGAAGACTCAAGAGTGTTGGGAGAAGAGAGAAGTCAGAGAACCTAATCCCAATTTGTCTTAACGTGATTTCTAGGTTTTTTTTTTAAACATAATGGGTTTGGGTCAAGTTTTGGGTCAATGGGTTACTTATTAAATAAGTCAGGTCTAAAACCTGACCCAAATAAAGTGAGTCAGTATTAAATCCAGTTCAAAAAATGGGTATTTATGGGTCAGGTTAAGGTCAGATCAAGGGCGGGTCAAAGCGAACCAGTTATTTTGTGCAGCCCTAGCTCCAGGTAAAAGTTCCTCTTCGAAGAGGGCGCTTAAGCGCCCGAATTCAGGCTTAAGCGCCCTCATAGAAATCTGCACTACTGTCCCAGGAGGCTTAAGCTCCTAAATTCAGGCTTAAGCGCCCATCAGCAGGTTTAAGCCCCCAAATACAGGCTTAAGTGCCCTGAAAAACCCAACTTAGGCCCACTTGAAGTATCCACCTAGGGCATGGATTCTTGGCCTACAAAAACACAATTTGAGGCAAAATTAAGAAGTTTTTCACATTCAAGAAGAGTTCTTGGTACTCGGAGGCAGAGGGAACGCAGAGAAATCCACAGTTCATGTTCGTGAGCGGCGGAGACGGATCAAAATCAAGCTTTCGCATATTGAAGATTCACCAATCATCTATAGAGTTTGGGGAAGCTTTCCTAATTTCTTTCGTTCTTGATCTTGCTATGTCTGGCTAAGTCTTTTAGTAGTTAGGGTTAGATGGAATTCATGATCTTTATTATGCTTTGAACAATTCTTTATGTTAATTTTCCTTTTTATCATGAATGAAATTATTTGTTTTTAATGCTTTATATAAGCTTGAATCTTATATATTGATCTTAGGTAAATGCATGACAATAGGAATGTTGGTGCATGATCCATATCTGATAATTTCATCGTAAACGTTATAACTCTAGGGATAGACATAGGGTTTGCGTAATCTTTATGGTTCTTGAACTTAATGCTTAGCTTCTTGGGGAATAACCGGGGAACTAGGGTTCTTGCAAGATTGTAAAGGTTTAGGGTAACAAGGGATTGAGCCCTAATTACATAAGAAAGAATTGATTAGATTGATATTAAGGACAATTAATTTAAAGAAGGAATTCAAACATAATAGAGAGATTGAAGGAAATCAAAACCCTAGCTACGTTTCTTTTACATTAATTAATTCAAATATTTAATTTCTTGCTTTTAATTCTTGCGATTAATTAGTTTTAATATTTCAAATTTCAAATTCAAATCTTGTTTCCAAATACAACTTTGATTGTCCAACTTAAGTTGCGATAGTGAATTAGTGCTTGAGTATAATCCTCGTGGGAACGATTTCTTATTCAATCATTATATTACTTGTATGATCGGTGCACTTGCCGTGAGTAACCCAACAAATTTTTGGGAAGTAGGGAAGGGGCTACCCGGGTAAATTTCCTGGGTAGGGAGGGAGTTATCCGGGTAAACGATTCATCTTTATTTCCTTCTTTCTGTAAGTACTCCCAGAAAAAGAAAAGACTGAGGCAGAGAATCCTTCCACAGTTCCACCAATCAAAATAGGAAAGACTGATAGTGAAAACAAAACCTAGCAAACAACAGAACATAGAAGCACCAAAATCCCATTCTTGTCAAGTTTGTTACGCCGGTTGCTGTTGGAGTCATACTCACATGCTTATTCGATCAAGTTGCTTGTTTGATGAATCGTGTGAGTCATGTAGTCTAATTGGATGCTATTTCATGTTCCTTTTACTTTTTGACCTCAAGTTGCTGTTGGAGTCACATGCTTGTTTGGCCTCAACTTTATTTTGGATTCTGTATATTCTGCCAAGAAACTTCTTTACTCTGAAAACCTGAATCGTGTGAGTCATGAAGTCTAATTGGATGCTATTTCATGTTCCTTTTACTTTTTGAACAATAACGCTTTTCATGAACATCGCCTAAGGGGTTTATCCGAGTATCCTCTCTATCCGGGTAAATCATTCAATCATTTTTTTAGATTTTTAAAATATATCAGGGTATCCCCTTGACTACCCGGGTAGGGTAAAATTTTCAAAAAATACTCGGGTAGGGAAGGGATACCCGGGTAGGCTTGATGGTCAACGGTCGAACAAGGGCAGATTGGTGTTATGTTTTTAAACAAAGTTAAATTTTTGAAATAATTTATAATCAAAGTCAATTTGATAATTAATTATTAAATAAGGGCTACGGTGGTCAAAAAGCCCTAAGGGGCTGTTTGGTAGGAGTTTTTTTTTTTGGAATGATAGGAGAGTGAAAGTGAGATTTATATATATCCATGTTTGGTAGGAGTTTTTACAATATTTACCTGGTCATCCAATTTATCCTGGATTTCAAGTTATGTACAAATTGTGAACGATTTTCCCTTCTCGAAATACCACCAAATGGGTGGTATTTCTGGTTTACTGGATGTAGGGATTTGGATACCAAATTTTTTGGACAAATGTACCCTTCTTCTTCATATCGTTGTCTTCGTTTCTTCTCTACAGAACACAATTGGTTGTCTTCATTTCTTCTCTACAGAACCCATCTGCACGCAGGAGAGGTAGTGAATATGAGGCAACATCATTAAACATAGATGGATGCAAAGGAGAGGGCATAAAAGAAATTGAACAGCCAACACCTATCTAGACTGCACTCAGGACCCCAATTCTGGGCCCCTAATTTGTAGACTCTTTTTTTTTTTTTGGGTTAACGCCATCCTCAGTTACTAACAAAAGAAAGAAAAAACACGCCTGTCTAGATAGCCTTGTGGGGGCACTTCAAACTCTTGAATTGTCCAGGTAAAGGCATACGAAAATGAGGCTAACGATTGTCTGCAGAATCCAGAAGATTTTTAGCCTTAACTGGAATGTTCAATTTTCTCATGTCCATAGATGGCAATGGGCTAGCTGATTGTTTGGCTTCTCATGCTAGGAACGATTTATTTGTTACTCCTCTTCAAACTCACAAGAGTTATTTTGTGCTTTTAAATGCTAAGTTGAAGAAAATACAACACAAATTTATAAGCACTAAAACATACTACTATTGATTCCCCCATTATTGACAACAGAACCACTCCAACCAGGTTTATTTTTATTTTGTTAAAAGGGTTTAGTGTGTGACATTTTGAAAGACACAATATTTTGTCTTTTAGCAATTATAACTATGTACTATGGATAATACATAATTATAATATTAAAATTATACTTTTTTCACTTTTCACGTCAATAGACAACTTCTAAAATGAGAAAAAAATATAACTTTGATCAATGGCGGACCCATTTGGGTGCCATTGTCTGCATTTGCAGACATAAAAAAATTGAGAAATTTTTTTTTCACATAGGATATGTGATTCAAGCCAAGTAAAAAAAATAAAAATAGGAAGATTGAAAGGAAAAAAGGTAAAGAGTGGAGGAGAATCACACATAATTTTTTACGATCTTTTGTGAAACAAAAGTGGTCAACTTTCAAATAGATATAACCCTACAATTATACTATATTTTACAAATGTCTTTTGTAGTATTATTTATTTTTAATTATCATTATCGATTATTTTCTTAAAACTTTAGTTGATTCACCAAAACTTTACTTTTGAAGTAGAAGCAAAAATTGGATCATGATCTTTTTAAAAAAAAAAAATGGGGGCGGCAACCCCGAATCCCCGCCTTAAATGTGCATACATAAAAATATTTTTCTGAGTCCGCCATTGACTTTGATAGTATAACTATATACTAGTTTTAATACAAAATTATAATTGCTAAAAGCACATAAACTTGTGTCTTTTAAAATTACAAAACTTGTTCCCTTTTTTGAAAATCTCACACCACCTTTATTTGTTTATTTTTCTTGGATACCCAAGGAATAGCAAAACGATAAAATCAAAAACCCAACCAGTTAACTAGTAGGCCAGCCAACACCTGTGTCGGCACTAAAAATCCTGTCCTGAATGCACTCAGAACCACAATTTTGTTGCCCCAAATTTGAAGAGACATTTGTTTTTGGGCTAACGCCCTCGATCCTCTGTTACTAAAAAAAAGAAAAGCCTGTCTAGACAGCCTTGTGGGCGCACTTCACATTCTTGAATTGTCCAGAGCATATCAAAAAGAGATACGATTGTCTGCAGAATCCCGAACATGCTTAGCCTTTTTCTTGGATTGTTTGGATTCTCATGCTAGGACAGTAGGACTCAAGACAAGAATGTTCACATCTTTCAGGACCCCCCCACGTGCGTAGGCCTCTCCTTATGAGAGATAGTATGGGAATCTCCTTCCCTAGATTTGTCCTAGTTAATTTCTGTTTTTCTTTTTCCGTATCTTTCAAAAAAATGAGGCTAACCAAACTCCAACGCTGTTGCCCTCACGGTGGACGTGCGAAATTGTTAATCACGTGCCAAATAAATGGACCTTTATTTGTTTATAAATTAGAAAAGTTAATTTGGGTTTAACTTTAATGCACCTTTAATACAAAACTTTTTTTTTTTAGTCACCCTAATTATCTCTTTGATCATGTAAGTTGGCTCTCTAGTATTCCTACAATCTTTAACTCTTTGAGTCAGTTATGACACTAACTCGAATCGGGCTTAATCACAGGTAAACCTCATCGCCCTTCCCAAAGTTGTATTTGGTGAGAATCGAACCCAGATTTTCTCCCCATCTACTCAGTCTATGTTGCCAATTGAGCTACATTCATTAGGTGTATTTCAATAACTCTAAGGTTTGTTTGATTGTGTTTTGTTTTTTGCAGGAAAAAAAAAAATTACTTTTTAAAATAGTTAATGAAATGAGTGTTTCCTAAGTCTTTATTATTTTGAAAGTTAAAAATCAAAACTCAAAACTGAAACAATCAAAGTGTGTTCTATGAATTTGATTCTAAAAAAATTTAAAAGTAGAAATAATTTTTAAAACTACTTTTATAAAATAAGTATTATCAAACAATTTTTTTTTATTTTAAAATTATGAAAATTATTTTAAAAAATAGAATTCAAACATACCCTAAACATGCATAAATATGTCAAGAACAATATGTCGCGAGAGTGAATTGAGTTTATTGAAAATTTTGTAATTTTAAAAACACACAACTCCGATCAAATTTTGTAATTTGTAGACTCTCTTGTTTTTTGGGTTAACACCATGTTACTAACAAAAGAAAGAAAAAAACACGCCTGTCTAGACAGCCTTGTGGGGGTACTTCAAACTCTTGAATTGTCCAGGTAAAGGCATACGAAAATGAGGCTAACGATTGTCTGCAGAATCCAGAAGATTTTTAGCCTTAACTGGAATGTTCAATTTTCTCATGTCCATAGATGGCAATGGGCTAGCTGATTGTTTGGCTTCTCATGCTAGGAACGATTTATTTGTTACTCCTCTTCAAACTCACAAGAGTTATTTTGTGCTTTTAAATGCTAAGTTGAAGAAAATACAACACAAATTTATAAGCACTAAAACATACTACTATTGATTCCCCCATTATTGACAACAGAACCACTCCAACCAGGTTTATTTTTACTTTTTTAAAAGGGTTCTGTGTGTGACATTTTGAAAGACACAATATTTTGTCTTTTAGCAATTATAACTATGTACTATGGATAATAAATAATTATAATATTAAAATTGTACTTTTTTCACTTTTAACGTCAATAGACAACTTCTAAAATGAGAAAAAAATATAACTTTGATCAATGGCGGACCCATTTGGGTGCCATTGTCTGCATCTGCAGACATAAAAAAATTGAGAATTTTTTTTTTCACATAGGATATGTGATTCAAGCCAAGTAAAAAAAATAAAAATAGGAAGATTGAAAGGAAAAAAGGTAAAGAGTGGAGGAGAATCACACATAATTTTTTACGATTTTTTGTGAAACAAAAGTGGTCAACTTTGGATCAAATAGATATATGGGTTTTTATCTATTAACCCCTACAATTATACTATATTTTACAAATATCTTTTTGTAGTATTATTTAATTTTTAATTATCATTATCGATTATTTTCTTAAAACTTTAGTTGATTCACAAAAACTTTACTTTTGAAGTAGAAGCAAAAATTGGATCATGATCTTTTTTTAAAAAAAAATTGGAGGCGGCATCCCCGAATCCCCGCCCTAAATGTGCAGACATAAAAATGTTTTTCTGGGTCCGCTACTGATTTGATAGTATAACTATATACTAGTTTTAATACAAAATTATAATTGCTAAAAATACATAAACTCGTGTCTTTTAAAATTACAAAACTTTTTCCTTTTTTGAAAATCTCACACCACGTTTATTTGTTTATTTTTTTTGGATACCCAAGGAATAGCTAAACGATAAAATCAAAAACCCAACCAGTTAACTAGTAGGCCAGCCAACACCTGTGTAGTCACTAAAAATCCTGTCCTGAATCCACTCAGAACCACAATTTTGTTGCCCCAAATTTGAAGAGACTTTTGTTTTTGGGCTAACGCCTTCGATCCTCTGTTACTAAAAAATGAAGAGGTAGGATATTCTTACTACCTATTTTTTCTACTACCACTCCACTACCACTTTAATTACCATTGAATTCAAAAGTTATTTTTTTTTTCTCTCTTCATTCAACTTTTCCTTTAATCAAATGGTAATTAGAGTGGTAGTGGGGTGGTAGTAAAAAAAATAGATAATTAAAATATCCTAGCTCAAAAAAGAAAAGCCTGTCTAGACAGCCTTGTTTGCGCACTTCACACTCTTGAATTGTCCAGAGCATACCAAAAAGAGATACGATTGTCTGCAGAATCCCGAACATGCTTAGCCTTTTTTTTGGATTGTTTGGATTTTCATGCTAGGACAGTAGGACTCAAGACAAGAATGTTCACATCTTTCAGGACCCCCCCCCCCCCCCCCCCCCCCCCCCCCCCCCCCATGTGCGTAGGCCTCTCCTTATGAGAGATAGTTTGGGAATCTCCTTCCCTAGATTTGTCCTAGTTAATTTCTGTTTTTCTTTTTCCGTATCTTTCAAAAAAAAATGAGGCTAACCAAACTCCAACGCTGTTGCCCTCACGGTGGACGTGTGAAATTGTTAATCACGTGCTAAATAAATGGACCTTTATTTGTTTATAAATTAGAAAAGTTAATTTGGTTTTAACTTTAATGCACCTTTAATACAAAACTTTTGTTATCCTATCATCTAATTATTCACGTGCTAAATTGTTGAAGAAGTATTACAATAATTTTTTTTTGTAGTCACCCTAGTTATCTCTTTGATCATCTAAGTTGGCTCTCTGTATATCCCTATAATCTTCAACTCTTTGAGCCAGTTATGAGACTAACTTAAATCGGGCTTAATCACAGGTAAACCTCATCGCCCTTCCAAAATATGTATTTGGTGGGAATCGAACTCAGATTCTCTCCCCATCTACTCAGTCTATGTTACCAACTGAGCTAGCTACATTCATTAGGTGTATTTCAATTAGAGGTGGCAAAGTGGACGACCCGCCCCGCCCCACCCCGCTATCAACCCGCCAAAAAGTGAGCCAGCCCGCCGTGCCCCACCCTTCCATCAACCCGCCAAAAAATGAGCCAGCCCGCCGTGCCCCACCCTGCCATCAACCCGCCAAAAAATGAGCCAGCCCGCCTCGCCCCGCTTTTTAAAGTGGGCTGAAAAGCTCAGCCCGCCCTGTCCCGTTTGGCGGGTTGGCCCGCCAGCTCGAGCCTATTTTACACTGACCCGCCTCGGCCCGCCTATGCCCGCATTAATCCACCAAAAAATGATCCCGCCCTGCCCGCCCCGCTTTTGAGATGGGTTGAAAAACTCAGCTCGTCCCGTCCCATTTGACGGGTTGGCCCGCCGAGCCGAGCCCATTTTTCCGGCTCTAATTTCAATAACTCTAAGGTTTGTTTGATTGTGTTTTGTTTTTGGGAAAAATATTTCTGCAGTTATTGTAGATAAGTTATCTGCATTTATTCCCAAAACGACGTCATTTTAGTATTGAAATCATAAAAAATTATAAATATAAAGACTATTATAACTCTGAAATAAATTAAAAGTACAAAAATACTATGATTTCCGTCCCAAAACGACTACGTATTGAGTTTACTACAGATAACTTATCTGCAGAAAAAGCAAACCCTTTTTTTTTGCCAAAAATAATTACTTTTTAAAATAGTTAATGAAATGAGTGTTTCCTAAGTTTTTATTATTTTGAAAGTTAAAAATCAAAACACAAAACTGAAACAATCAAAGTGTGTTCTATCAATTTGATTCTAACAAAATTAAAAAGTAGACTCAATGAATCTAAGTGGTGGACTCAATGAATCTGCTCATGTCTTGGTTGCCAAATAATTTTGAATACACCTTAAGAAAAAATATTCATAATATGTACAATGCGCTCTTTCCCTTGAATGCTTGACAGGACGAAAATTTGTTCCCATCTAAGCCCATTTTGATGGCAAAATATCATCCGTTCCCTTATCTGATGAGCAATTTCAGCACTAAAAACACATGTTTTATATCTTTATGACAAAAACACAGTGGGGAACGGATGATGACGTAATCCTTTGGAAAATATAGAAAAAGGGGGGACGAATTGGGAACATTAAATACACCTGCTCCACTAACTCAAACTCTCTGACCACTTTGCAGGAAACGTTGAAACGAAGTTTCCATAAAGCATAAGGGGTACAACAATCAAGCACGAAGAAACGTGTACAACAGGGAATAAAGAGTTCTCATTGGCTAAGAGGAAAGCAAGGCATGGGGGACTGCAGAAGAAACGGCAAATCTACACAATAAGTGTCCCATCCAGCAACTTGCATCCCTCTAAGCACTGTTCACACTGCCCCTTTCATGCAGCCAAGAAAACAAATCCAGGGAAATTACAAGTTGTGCCATTCACTCTTCTGCCTATAAATAGGATGTTCCAGTACGAAGAAAATCATCGAATTCCTTAAGAAGAGATCACTTAGTTTATTTTTTAGTTTTTACATTTCAGTTGTATAGTTTTAGCATTAGTTAAGTGACAACAACTTCTTCTCTATTCTGTATCACCCACTTGAGACTCCTCACGAGCAGCAACCATATTTCTTCACTTTCCATTTTATTGTAACCTAACTTGTTTCCAGTTAAATATACGTGTTATTTCTCTTCTTTTCCACTCGTTATCTCTGAACTGAATCTCGGGTCTATGGAATTTCAGTTTGGAATAATTATGTTTAAAGTAGTAGCCATGGGCTAAGCTATCTGTGGAACGGAAAAACTGTGAAGTTCTTAAAGAACTATTTTCAAAACTCTTGTACTGAAACTTTTGTATTTCTCTGGTTAAGTGAGCTATATTCATTGTGTATCAATGGAAATTGAATTCATACTGAGAAAGGAACTTCCATAAGGAAGGGATTTCAGACAGCTTAACCCGAGGAGGAAGGTAGTGTTGTGGAAACAACAACGCTGGTTGCCTTAGGAATAATGGATCACCTCGTTCACTAAAGGTCCTGTGCTAAGTAGTTGTTTGAGTCAAGGGAGCCATAGGAATATGGAAACTTGTGAGCCATTTAGTCCATAAGTTGAGGAATCAGAGTTGGCAGTGAAAAGACTTGAACAAAGGCAGAATGCTTAAGTCCTGAGTGGAGAATATAGCTATTTAAGAATGTAACAGTGGATCCGTTCCTTGTGTTAAAACTGTTTTAAACCCTCCATACTGTTGTCTCTTAAATACTGTCATTACTATTGTTATTTTCGCTTTATTCAATCTTGTATCTACAAATCTCCAATGAACACTGTCGTTCCTTCTCTCATCAAGAAGGATTTCATATATAACGACGCGAGGAGCTGTTTGCTGTCAGATTGAACCTATTATTCTTGAGGAACGTTATCAAGACAATAGGAAACTTTTGACCAAACAGGTTAATTACTAACTTTTCTTTTTATTTTCATTCTTTTTAAAATAGTTTAAGGCATTAATTAGAGTACTATCCTCGTGGGAACGATAATCTGGGCACTAAAAGTCCCTCTTATTACTTGATGCGTGCACTTGCGCACTTGGGTTGAAGTCAAGAGAATGAATGTGTTTTCTCTTGATGAACTAAAGTAAAGGAACGTCCTTCATCATAATATTTTAAGCAATCAACAAGTTCATACCCAACAATGCTCCCCCACACTTTGAAGAAAGACTCAAAGTCTGGTTTTTATAGACCTTTTCTCAAAATCAATTACTATGGAAAAATCTCTAAATTTTTACACTAAATCTATTTTTAAAGATTATCATGATTTTTAAAAAAAACTTTCCAAAATATCTTTTTGAAAATAAAATCAAAATCTTCAAATTTACTTTTCAATAATTGGATAAAATAAAATCTTTCAAAAAGGAAACTGATCTCAAATCAAATTTTTCTTTTTCAAATCAAAAACCAAATCTTAAAAATCTATTTAGATTAAAAATAAAACTTTTAAATCTTCTTTTCTTAATTTTCAAAACTTTAAAGATTCTAACCCAAGGCATGATTAGGATTCACCTCATCCAACCATTACATGAAATCTAAGATTTTATCTCTCAACTTCGATTTTCCTGATTTCATTACAATTGTGTTACTTTCTCTTCAAAATAAATTCACCACAAGTCTTGCATCAACTTTTTAAAACTAAACAAACTGTTAGATAATTTGGTTTCACTTATTTGTTATCATCAAAACTAGACAAGGTGTGAGACCCACAAATTCTCCTTTTTTGATGAAGACAAACATTTGATATCATAAATGTAAAATATCTCTTTAAGACACAAAAAACTAATTCTAATGAAAACAAATCAAATATGGCATTTAAAATAGTAAAATTAATTCCATGGCATTCCAAATCTTTTCCCATTTTGGCATCATAGAAAAGATTTAAAACGAGCAATCATAAATATAATAAAAATGCATAAGGCATATATGAGATAATCAAAATCAACACTTAAAGAGTAAACCCATCAAGATTGCAGACGTGTAGTAGTAAAGCATAGTGCAATAAGCAAGAAAAGAATGAAATTGGGTCACGAAGGCCTGCTACTCGTGGTGATGAAGTTGCTCCACGAGACACTAAATACGTAGGACTTTAATGGCTTGTAGTGCAAAAGGGAAGGGAGAAAATAATAACAAGGTTTGAGACTTAAAGTACAGGTGGTGAAACGCGAATATGCATAGCTAGAAACCAAATATATAGCAGTAATCCCATATTAACTTAACTTTTTACACATGACATCTTTTGTAACATAGCTAAATTTTGCAGTTAGTGTCAAGAGATATTCTAACATTTATCTTCTCACTTTTGATAAATGTTCCCTGTAAGAACCTGCACCGTTAATTAAGGAAGTTAATTAATTAATTATGAGAAATTAGGAAATAATTCCATAATTGACCCTAATAATTATGATAAAGCTTAAATAATATTGGTAAGTGAGTAATAATGCTGAAAGTCGCTTTTCTGACGAAAAGTGCAGATACCGGTTCTGTTACTCAGTATAAAAGCGTACTGATGAAGTATCCTAGAAAATTATAATAAGTGCATGAATATTCCTAAAATAATATATAGGACTGTGGTTTCAAGTTTCAAGTTAAAATAATGAGAACTGGTGCCAGAATTGATACTGGCTATGTAAAAGCGCGTACCGGAAAGGTGCTGCGAAAAAAAAAAAATGATAAATCTTAGAAAAATGAGTAGGTTCAGAATCCTGAGTTTGAGTTTAAAATGCTAAGCATAGCAATTGGCGCTAATACAGTGCGTTTAAGTTTAAACCGGCTATAAATACTCATTTTTGGCTCTTAACCCTAGGCCATATCAGTTTTTCTACGTGCAGCTTGGGAGGTTGGTCTGTTTGACACTGTTCCATTGCCTTCTCATCCCTCTTGTGAGCCAAGTTGTCATCTTTTGCTTGATTCTTCCCTCTTTCTCTTTGTAAACACTTGTGAGCAACATTGTGAGGATGAGAGGTAGCCATTTTCTGAGTGTCCAGCCACTGTGGGTTGAAGGTTGTGGGCTGAGTTTCTTTGTTTGGGTGTTGGGAGTCATTTCCTTGGTTGTGGGAGCTCCAAGGAATAATCTTTGTGAAGAAATGACCTTGCTTTGTTGTTATTTTCGTTTCTTTGCAAAGTCAGAACTGTGAGGACTTGGTGGTGAGCTCCAAGAGCCATTGTTGCTCTGTTTGAACCTTGGGTAAGTGTTACCAACCTTGGTCATGATTTTTAATGGGTAAAAGTGAGTCTTGCCATGTTTAATAAGATAAACAAGTAACCAACGTGATAACTGACCTAGAGGGGTTTAAAGATGCATGCTTTAACGTTGTGAAGTGTTATAAATGGAATCTTTGGAGTGATATCTCGCGAAATGCAGAAACAACATTCTGTCGTGAAATATCCGAATATGATATCCGGATATGGGTATTCGGATATTGATATCCGGATATGGGGTCTTGTGATATCCGAATATGGATATCCGTATATGCATATCCAGATATGGGATATCCGGATATGCCCCCGACAAATATCCGGATATTCTGGGAATTTCGAGATAGGGTCTGTTGTAACAACCCGTTGTACACCGGTATTGTTAACATTAATTATGATATTAAGCGCAGTTACAATCACATCAATTCCTTTATTAAAAATGCGAGTAAACTTTTTCCGTTTATTACGCGAGCATTTAAAACTGTAAAAAGCGTAATAAATAAAAGTTGTGATCATAACTGTAAACTCTTGCGGAAAACTTGTTTAAACTATTTTTATATCTTATTTTACTCAATACAAGTCACTAAGGGGTTCCCATAACCCACTTAGCTAATTTCTCAATTTTACGTTTTCTACCTATCCGAACATGGTTCGGTCTTTATTTTTCTTCGAAGAAACCGCATTCTACAAGCCTCCCATATTTTGATATGTTATTCTACACTCAATTACCTTTCTAGGAAGCAATCACACGAGTTATTTCGATCTCGTTTGCTCCGGATATCGCCGTTTGAAGTTGGACAAGCAAAACTGCAAGCCAACCCCAAAACAGCTCCAAACATCCCTCACTCCACGAATTACTGCAGAAAATCCACTCAAGCAATCGCTCTCAAATTTTTATACAGAAAACTAGACACCTCAATATTTAATTTTAAATATCATACACTTAATTTGACTAAGGAAAAGAGCGGGAATAAAATTCCCAAAACCGGTCCTGAACTGCCACAAGTGCAGTGAGCAATTGGGCAGTCTGCACTCTCTGCCTTCCCCAGGCCGGCGTTCAACCCAGAATTCTCTAAACTTTTACCACCAGATAGAGGACATCTCTATCTTCAAAATGGCGTATGGAGCGTCCCTATCGAACCTCTTTGGAGGGAGATATTCTCTCTCGTAGTTCGCCTAAATTCTGCCAATTCTACAGAAAATTCACCAGAGTTTCCTTTGTTTTTACAAAAATCCCAAAGTTTGCAAATGCTTTCTAATACCCCTAATGTACCTAATAACCAATGGGTGGCACACACAAGGACCAACAATGCCTTGGGGCACTTACACAATTCATACCATATTGCTCACTTTATTAATCCTTGACTTACTTCAATCACCAATGTCCATTTACATGCATCTTCTAAACATACACATAATCATAATCCTAAAATAGGCCTAAAGCCCTTCCATCATATTACATCAAGTATTCATTGTACAACTACAACATCTCAATTACATATTACAACTTACAAATTCATAACTTAAATTACAACTTGAAACATAAAGCTTAAAATGACATATACAACATGTACCTAGACTTAGGCAAAAATAGTATGAACAAATATGACATGAAACTCATCCTACATACATATGGGATGTTCATACTCTAAGTCTATCATAGGCCTAATGGCCATCAAAATGCAAAACATAAAAATGTCCTCCAACACTCATCCTACGAGCCTCTTGCCCGCCGCTCCTGTGCCACTGCTACCTCCTGAAATAAAGCCCCCAAGACGGGGTGAGATATACGAATATATCTCAATAACCCAGAGGTTTTGGAGAAAACTCCGCCCAATGGCTCACTTTGATGCATATAAATAATATACAATAACCTCTTTAAAAACGGGATAAAACAAGGGATTTAGAGAAACTGGGGAATATAGGAATACAAAATACGACGAAGCTGGAATGGTAGCTACCAATACCATGCAACGCCCTGCCTAATGGCTTGGCATATAAGCCTACGGGTCTCATCTAAGGCGTGTTTCAAGAACAACTAACCAAGGTACCCCTCCCATCCATATACACCCGAGACTTCCTAGTGTGCTCCTATTCGGATCACACACCACGACCCTAGGTCAACTGGAACTCCCTCTCGGAGACCTATCCAGTGGAAGTCCGAAACGCCCGAAGGAAAAATTGTCTACTGGCCAGAGACTCGGTACATCCAGTGTACCACTAACATACATAATAAATGCATGATCATGTTATTCTACATTACTTACATACACTTCCTACCATCACCCTCAACGGGCATGGTGGAACACACAAGGGGATCAAGCCCCAGTACCAAGAGGTTACCTTTATAAGTTCCTCCACTTAGCTCCACAGCAGTATACTCTCCGAGCTCATTACTCAACAGAATTCCTACATAGAGGACATTCCCAATTACTCAAAACTCTTACGAACACATGCCAGTTAACAATTATATAAGCATGATTTAATCACTTACCTCAATCCCACTTGGTCCAGGACCAAGGGCAATCCACCGACTCACGTTTTGGGGTTCAAATCGACGTACGACAACCTACAACAACCATGTACGAATCGTCAGTACACGGTAATTTCATCAAAACGCGAAAAACGTCAAAAACCTCCCCTACACCCTTGTAGGTTTGGCCTTTGAAGGCTTATTTTACAATTTAATTTTCTAAATTTTCTTTCTCATTTTATTAAGCATCCTTAGGTTACCAAAAGGCCATACCAAGTGCCGTTTTTCATTTTACGTATTTTAAACGTCATTTTGCTTAATATCTTACTCTAGGATCCTTTATGACTCTCAACACCATCAATTATTTTTTATTGATTCTCTAACCTTCCAACCACCACACAACCTATCTAAATATCATTTAACACATGATACATCATTTAAGCAATACCAACAACATCAAATCTTTAATTCTCTCTATGGCCGAATTATGCCTCAATGCCAAACCAAGGAATTCCAATCAATTTTAACCACCCAACACCTCATACAATCCTATTATTCATCATACAATCATACCACAACTCACCAATACAATCCTAACACATTTTCAAAACTCAAAGTCATGACACTTCTCTAATTCTTCTAAGTTAAAAATCATACTTTTCACCAATAATTTTCATTGCATTTATAACTCTAACACATCATTCTAAGATATTATCATCTAATACACATTTTCCAATTGAGCTCTCTAAACACATCAATCACAAAATCCCTCTTTAGGGTTCATGAATTCAATCACATGATTAAGTAGTTAAAATGCAAGGAAACTCACCCAAATGCTTGGCACAAGACTCCTCCTAAACATACTCCACCATTAGAACACCTAGAAGCTCCATGAACATCAAAATTCCCACCAAATTTGTGACTGATTTTTTCCTATATCTCACCAATGAGAGGGTTTCAAGGCTAATGGATACCACCAATGTGTTTGGAAGGTTGTTTCCAACAAATTTCAACACAAGAATCACTTGATTTGGGCAAGTATAGATGGATTTAGAAGGAAATGAGATTTTAACTCAAAATGTCTAAGGGAGGGGGCTGGTCGGTTATCTTGGAGAGAGAAAGGGAGATGAGAGTGATAATGAATAGTGACAAGCTTATGTGTTTAAGTGACTTTAAGTGGAGTGGGTCCCATCGCCACCTCACGTGATTTAAAACTAATTCGAATTTTCACTAAACGTCCATAAATTCAAAATCTATTTAGAAACTCTAATTTTTTACATTAACCATTGTCCTTCAATTACACTTGATCATATGAATCTTGAGTTTTCCGGTTATTCGGAAATACTGCAGTTTTAAGTTGTTGCGCGCGTCGTTGGCATGCTTCCCCAAAGTAACTTACTTCCATCAAATTTTATCAGAAATCATATTTCCTTGTTCTATAGACCATTTATAACTCATATTTAAACCTAGAGCTCAAAACTCAGTCAGCACATTTTACGGTGCAATTGTACCGCAGTGCTTTTATCCGGTAAAAATATTATTCACCGATTTTTCTGAAACTTGCCTATCCACTCAATTTTTCGTTCTGAATTCATTTCCAGGGTTATTTTTATCATCTAAGACCTTCAACTCAATTTTTATCTTCCTAGGGTTGCGTGTTGGCTAATTACCGTCTTGCCCTTTCTTTGTATTTGGCCTTACTTTCAGGATTTTCACTAATCCTTCTCTTTAATTCTCTTTTAATATTTTAATATTTAACTTAGAAATGCGAGGTGTTATATCTGTACTGTTCATACATAACTGTGTTAGGGTTTGTGAACCCTAGATTGAATAAGTGAAACTTCTGTAATGATTAAGCTAAGTCAGAATCTGAGTGATTAAGGGCTTATGGCTTTGTGAGAAGCCTAAAGACATGAAACATAAAGGAAAAACGTTGTCTTTATGTCATATGATTGTGGTGCTTGAATATTGATATGATTGTTGGTCCAAAATAGATTGTGATTCTGCTGTGTGTGGACTTTGAGCTTGTGTGGACTCTTGGCTTGGATAGTTAGCTTGCAAGGTAAGCTTTCGTGTCCTCGGTTTAGCCATTGTGTGGTTCCACCATACTCCATGGGGGAATGGTTTATATGCATGATGTGTTTACATGCTTTGATAATTGAAAATGCTGTTGAGCTTTATGTGCAATTGCTTTTAATATGTATGTGTTGTTCCACTTAGACGGTAAACCTAAGTATGTGGCGTCATACAAGACGGTGACACTGTGGGTGGGTGCAAGTGGCGTCTTGTACTAGTGTGGGTAATAGACGTATTCCTGCATTTCTCTGGCCAGTAGATTAGTTATAACACAAATGACATGATTATCTGCTGCATTGCACTGTTTTGGAACTTATATTGCACATGTAAGTGAGCTTGTTGGGGACCCCTTGCCTTACTGAGATTTCTGTTTAGAGATCTCACCCCACGTTTTGGGGGGCTTATTTCATGTTCAGGTAACCCAGGGGTTGAGACCTCTAGCGGTAGGAGGTCGTAGCTTAGCTGATATTACTGTTTATATGATGATATGTTTGGATGCTGGATTATATCTGCTGATGATATGCTATTAGCTTGTTATTATTATGTTGCTGTTGTTGAGACTATGTTTGGTTTTGTTGCCTTATTTGGTGAGCATGGGGATTGTCCATGCCACATTGACTGACTATGTCTTAGTTTAGATTTGAGTTGTAATAATGTATCAGGATTATGTCTGGGCTACGTGTTGTAGTTCCGTAATTTTAGATACTCACACTTATTTATCTATTGAGGTATTTCAGTTAGCTGTCCTTTGCAATTTACATACAGTCAATGTTTTGGAAATGAATTAAGTAATTCAACTTGGTAATGATCATGAAGTCATAATTGAAAAGAAAAAGATATTTCGCATTGTTAAATTAAGTGTGGCTTAATACGATGACATGTTAACAAACCGAGTATACACAAGGTGTTACATTTTATGGTATCAGAGAACTTTCTAGAGAAAAGCCTATATGTTTTGCAATAACTTAGGATGTTTTGTTGCGAGTCTATCTTATGTGTTTTCTCTGAGAGGGTTTTACTATGATGATGCATGTGTGATCACATTGTGTGGGCCTGATCAACTCATTCTTTGTGTAACTTGTGCAGAGTCATGGTAATCCCTAGGAGAAACCGCGAGACGAACGAGGATCAGCCGGATCCTGTCCTGACTGCATTGGCTGAGATGCGGGCGGCTAGACTAGCCGATCAGAAGGACACTAGATTGGCCAACTTGGCAATGATGGACGTTGTTCGAGAGGCGAACCGGAAGGCCACTGAAGATGTCCTCGAGGCAAGCAGATTGGCGAACATGACCATGATAAGGGTCATGTTGGAGGAGATCGGGCTGGTCACAATGAGGGTCAGTTCCCACCGCCACCACCGCTGCCTCCACCTAGTCTTCAGGATGACAGCCAGAGTCATGTTGAGGGCACTGGTCACCACACTGGGGTGATGGAACCCTATGTGGAGCCTGCTGAAGACCGTGATGTGATTGACCGCCGGCTTAGTGCTTTTCGCAAGTATAAGCCACCTTTCTTTGATGGGTCATATGATCCTATTGCTGCGGCGAGATGGCTTCAGGCGCTGGATAAGATCTTCTGTGTCATGCAGTGTACTGATCCTCAAAAGCTGATGTTTGCGACATATATGTTGAAGGAAGATGCACATGAGTGGTGGATGAACACCTCTCACGCTTTTGAGATGCAGGGTCATGTTATGACATGGCCATTCTTCGAGGATTGTTTTCTGGGTCGGTACTTCCCTTATGATGCGCAAGAGAGGAAGCAGGGGGAGTTCGACAGGTTGGTGCAGGTCTCGTTGTCTGTTGACGAGTACCTGGCAAAGTTTAATGAGCTGGTGAAGTTTGCACACTTTCGGATGTCTATGCCTACTCTGATCTTTTTGGCTGCTAAGTTCTGCAGAGGACTTAGTGAGGAGATTGCAGAGCTTATTGCTGGAGCAGCATCGAGAGATTTTGGTACATTGGTACAGCAGTGTAAGGACATTGAGGATGTCTACATAGTTAGTAAAGCCAAGAGGGTCAAGGTTGCTGAGACCAAGGGAACTGGTAGTTCCAATTCTTGGAAAGACAGGAAGTTTGCTGGAAAGGGAAAAAGGAAGCAGTTTGTGGCTAGGCAGGCGCCTGGCCAGTTCAAGAGGACTTCTTCTCAGCAGGGAGGTTTTGCTAGGCCTATTTCCACTCCTAGGTGTTCGGGGTGCGGAAAGGAGGATGCAGGACGTTGTGCTACGGGGCAACTGATATGTTTCCAGTGTGGCAAGGAGGGCCACTACTCTAGAGATTGTCTGTCATTGGTGGAAATAGCTGCAGCAGTTCAGGCAGTTCCACTTCAGATGGTTCCCTTTCCACATAGAGCGGCATCGACAGTGCCACCTGCTACTGGACGTGTGTATATGTTGGATAGCCAGCAGTCGGACTGAGCTCCGAACCTTGTCAGAGGTACTATTTCCATTAGTGGATCTTTTGTTGATGTATTATTTGACTCCGGGGCTACGCATTCTTTTATTGCAACCCCGATTGCTGTGGGGCTTGAGTTTCCCATGTCTGTGCTTTCTCCACCGTTGCGGGTGACCACCGCCACCGGAGAAAAGTTTGATTTTACCATTGTACATCGAGATATCGTGTTTCAGTGGGATGGCCGTGACTACTCGGTAGATCTGATTGGATTGCCGATGGCTAATTTAGAAATTATTCTGGGCATGGATTGGTTGTCCAGGAATTATGTGATGATTGACTGTTGTGCCAAGCGAGTGGTGATGTCTCCGCGTGACTCCACAGCCAGTTCCTCGCCGTATATTTCATTGCTGCAGGCTAGGAGAGCCTTGAGAGCAGGGACATTTGGCTATGTCATGTTGGGAGGTTTGGTGAGTGGAGCACATGAGGATATCACTGGCATTCCTGTGGTGAGGGAATTCCTCGAAGTGTTTCAGAGGAGATTCCTAAGTTTCCGCCACAGAGGGAGATAGAGTTCTCGATTGATTGGTTGTCTGGTGTGGGGCCTATTTATTTAGCTCCATACCGGATGTCGCCACCAGAGTTGGTGGAGTTGAAGAAACACATTGAGGATCTTTCAGCGAAAGATTTTATTCGACCGAGTGTGTCTCCTTGGGGAGAACCGGTCATCCTTGTGAAGAAGAAAGACAGGACAATGCGATTGTGCACCGACTATAGGCAGTTGAACAAGGTGACGATCAAGAACAAGTATCCCCTTCCATGTATTGATGATTTGTTGGATCAGCTCAGGGGTGCTTGTGTGTATTCAAAGATTGATCTCCGGTCCGGATACCATCAGATTTGGGTGAAGCCGGAGGATGTCCCTAAGACCGCGTTTCGTTCGAGATACGGTTACTTTGAGTATTTGGTGATTCCTTTTGGACTCACCAATGCACCCGCTGGGGGGACTGCAAAAAACGGCTAATCATCAACAAATCCTGTCCCATCCAGCAATTTTCAGCGCTTTTATACTCTGCTACCACCGACCTGTCCCTTTACGCAAAAACCCAACTCCAAAAGATTTCCAAGATTGCCACTCCTCTTCCACCTATAAATAGGATGCCCCATACACAAAAACATCATCGAATCCTGGAGGAACTGAAGTCCTAAAGGAAGAGATCACCTAGTAGTAATAGTAGCTTAGTTTTATTTTATTTTAGTTGTAACTGTAATAAGTGACAACCCCCCTTCTCTTCTCTGTATCAACCCCTAAGACTCCTCACGAGCATCAAACCATCCTTCTCTATTTTCTGTTTCCGTGTAAACTGTCTTTTAATTTAATATAAGTATTTTTCTCTTCATTCCATTCGTTATCTCTAAACTAAATCTCGGGTCTATGGGATTTCAGTTCGGAATAATTCTGTTTAAAATATCAGCCACGAGCTGAACTATCTGTGGAACGGTTAAACTGCAAAACTCTTAAAGAACTATTTTCAAAACTCTTGACTGAAGCTTTTTGTATTTCTTTGGCTAAGAGAGCTATATTCATTGTGTATCAATGGAAATTCAACACATACTGAGAGAGAAACTTCCATAAGGAAGGGATTTCAGACAGCTTAGCCATTGGGGGAAGGTAGTG
This sequence comes from Gastrolobium bilobum, assembly GCF_033153095.1. Taxonomy (NCBI): domain Eukaryota; kingdom Viridiplantae; phylum Streptophyta; class Magnoliopsida; order Fabales; family Fabaceae; genus Gastrolobium; species Gastrolobium bilobum. The sequence goes on along the minus strand of NW_026897243.1, from coordinate 274,914 downwards.
TTATAACAAAAACACTATTGGTCACCTTAAGAATAAGGGGCCACTTTGTCCATTTTAAGGTTCTGTACTGAGTACCTATTGGAGTAAAGGGAGCCATAGGAATATGGAAACTTGTGAGCCATCTAGTCCATGAGCTGAGGAATCAGAGTTGGCAAATAAGAAACTGGGACAAAGCCAAAAAGTGCTAGGTCATGAGCAGGGAAAATAACTATGTAAGAGTGGATCAATGAAACCGTTCATTCTGTTAAACTGTTTTAAAACCATAACCCTATTGTCTCTTGATTATAGTTATTTCTGTTTAGTAGTTTTACTTTATTTAATCTTGTACCTATCAAACTCCAATGATTATTATCTCACCTTCTTCTAAACAGGAAGGACCACATACATAACGCAGCGAGTAATTGTTTGCCATCAGATTGAACCTACTGTTCCTTAGGAACGTTGTCAAGACAGTAGGGAACGTTTGACCAGACAGTTCATTTACTAACTTTTCTTCTCATTTTCATTCTTTATACAACAGTGTAAGACAATATTCAGAGTTCTATCCTCGTGGGAACGATAATCTGGGCATTAATACACCCAATATTACTTGATGCGTGCACTTGCGTACTTGGGTTGGAAGTGAGGGAACGAATCTGTGTTCTATAAGAACAGAGGAATGTCCCCTATCAGAACTTATATTTTTCCACCATCAGCAAACCATCCAACAAGTTTTTGGCGCCGTTGCCTGGGATAGCAACACTAAATTCTGTTCTTATTTACTGTTTTTAGTACATACACTGTATATTTGACTTTACTTTTATTTTATTGTCACTTAACCTGCTGTTTATATAACTTGTGTTTATGGTTATGAGTGAAGAGTTTGAAACAAACTCTGATCACTCCATTGAATTACCTGAGTTTCTCTTTGATCCCGAACCAGAACGTACACTTCATAGAAGAAGAAGAAATCTCAGGGAAGAAATTCTTGAAAACATGGCTGATCATAACAATAATGAAGATATTCCTCCTAAACAAAATTTCAGAACTTTGGCTGCTCCTTTCAGGAACAAACCAGACAGGAGAGTAATCCTCCCCCCTGTAGCACCCAATTTCGAAATGAAACCTATCATGTTTCACATGATTACGGAAGCAAGGGTCTTCAACGGACTCCCTGCAGAAGATCCTTACACACACCTCACAACATTTCAAGATATCTGTGATAATTTCAAAGCTGTGGGTATGACAGAGGAGAGTATGAGAATGAGGTTGTTCCCTCACTCCTTGGGCTTAAAAGCAAAAACATGGATGAAAACTCTCACCCCTGGTTCAATACTCATAGGAGGAACTCTCTAACAAGTTCATAGAGAGGTTTCTCCCTATGTCTCGACAAGCTGATGTAATAGCATAAATCTCTAACTTCAAGATGTTTTATGGAGAAAATATCTATGAAGCATGGGAGAGATACAAGGACATCATCAGAAAATGTCCAAACCATGGGGTGGAGAGTTGGGGAGTGCTACAATCTTTCTATAAGGGACTTGACCATACTTCTCAATCTCATTTAGATTTTGCTGCAGGAGGATATTTTTTTACATGAACGCTTGAATCGAGGTATGAAATCATTGAAGGAACTGCTGAAAGATGTCTCCAATGGCCAATAGATAGAGTGAACCAAGTAAGGAAGCCAGGCATGTTAGAACTGGATAAACAAACTGCCATGGAAGCCCAGCTGGCATCACTTATAAATGAAGTGAAGAACCTGAAAGCTGACTAAGAAGCACCAAGGATGGAAGTCTTGCAACTCACAGCAGCTGAAACTAAATTGTGCTCAGCTTGTTGTGACCTTCATGACTCAACAGATTGTCCATCCACTGTATTGGTGTGTTATGCAGAAAATTTTGGCAACAGGAACTTCACCAGAGACAATCAACAAGCAGGGCGCAGTACCAATTCAAATCCTGGAGGAACTATCACCAAAGATCATAGCCATAACCCCCAATAGAGGCCACCCATGAACCAAAGACCATTCAACACCCAATAGCAGCAGCATCAGCAAGGCAGCAACAGTGGAACGTTTGAGCAAAGAAGACACAATTACGTTCTGTTCCACAGAGACGACCAACGCATCAACATCCTGGAAAATTATGTCAAGGAATATATCACCAGGAATGATGCAGTGGTCAGGAACATCGAGTCCCATCTAGGACAGATTGCTGCCAATCTTCAAACAAGAACACCAGGACCACTGTCAGGGGATACTAACGTCCCCTCAACAACCTCACCAAAGGAAATGCTTACTTCCCCTTCAGAGCAAATCAAGGCTGTCACCTTAAGAAGTGGAAAAGCCACTACACAACCCACAACTCTGCCGAAGAAAAAGGAACAAACTAAAGCATCTGAAGCAGCTCCAAAAGCACAACAACAGCAACCAGCCATAGATGAGCAGAACCCAGAGCCTGAAAAAGAAGCTGAAACCAATGAAAACCAGGTGGACAAAAGTCAACCAATCAGCCCAACTCAAAGTAGGCAAATACCAGCAAAAATTATGTTCCCTCAGAGAACAAAGAAACAACAGGAGGATAAGCAGTTTGGAAAGTTCCTGGACATTTTAAAATAACTCCACATTAACATCCCTCTGGTGGACGCACTAGAGCAAATGCCCAAGTACGTAAAATTCATGAAAGATGTTCTCTAAAAAAAAGAGGGATAACGGAATATGAGACTGTAAAAATGACATAAGAGAGTTGCCAGTATCTGGGCAAACTTCCACCTAAGCTTCAAGATCCAGGAAGCTTCACCATTCCTTGCATTATAGGAAACACGTACCAAGGGAAAGCCTTGTGTGATTTAGGGGCCAGCATCAATCTCATGCCTCTATCTGTCTTCAAACAATTATCCACTGGATCAGCCGAACCAACCACAGTAACTTTACAAATGGCAGACAGGTCCATTGTCAAGCCAGAAGGAAAAATTGAAGATCTGTTAGTCAAAGTAGACAAATTTATCTTGCCCGCTGATTTCATCATCTTGGAATATGAAGCTGATATTGACGTTCCAATCATTCTGGGTAGACCGTTCCTAGCAACTGGAGGAGCAGTTATCAATGTACAAAAATGGGAACTAACCACGAGAGTTCATGATGATGAAATAAAATTCAATATTCGTTAAAGCAATGAAGTTCCAAGATGAAGATGAAGATTTGGAAGAGCGTTCTGCCCTCACTTTATTAGACAACCAGTTCAGTAGAAAAACAGAAGGGGAAGAATATGAGGGAGAAGAAGAAGGTCCACAACAGGAAAAGCAGAGTTGCTATCTGCAAGAAAGAAGACCTGAACCTTTGATAAGAACTGAAAAGGAAAAACAACTCAAAAGACCTTCCTCAGAAAAACCTCCTGACCTAGAGCTGAAACATCTTCCCCAACACTTGAAGTATGCATGTCTGGGAAACGATGACACCTGTCCTGTGATCATTTCTTCATTTCTCACCAAGGAACAAGAAGAATTTTTGCTTAACAAACTCAAGAAGTACCAAGGAACTATCGGCTGGACCATAACGGATCTCAAAGATATCAGTGCTTCGTTTTGTATGCATAAAATATTATTGACTGACCCTAATAGTTTTTCAGTGGAACACCAAAGGAGATTGAACCCTATAATGAAGGAAGTGATAAGAAAGGAAGTCATTAAATGGCTAGATGCATGAATTATATATCCAATATCTGACAGCAGTTGGGTAAGTCCTGTCCAATGCGTTCCCAAAAAGGGAGGCATAACAGTGGAAGTAAATGAGAAAAATGAGCTAATACCTGTAAGAAAAGTTACAGGAAGCTCAATAATGCCACCAGAAAGGACCACTTTCCACTCCCTTTCACAGATCAGATGTTGGATCATCTAGCAGGAAAGGAATACTTTTGCTTCCTTGATGGATATTCGGGATATAATCAGATTGCTCTAGCACCAGAAGATCAACATAATACCACCTTCACTTGTCCATACGGAACGTTCGCTTTCAGAAGGATGCCCTTCGGGTTATGTAATGCACCAGCAACGTTCCAAAGGTGTATGTTCTCTATTTTTTCTGATCTAATAGGTGAAGGAGTGGAAGTTTTTATGGATGACTTCTCAGTGCTGGGAATGTCATATGACCACTGCTTGGACAACTTAGAAGAAGTCCTCCAAAGATGCCTGTCCTCTAATTTAGTGCTTAATTGGGAAAAGAGCCACGTCATGGTGAAGGAAGGAATAGTCCTGGGACATAAGATTTCCAGAAAAGGACTAGAAGTGGATCAAGCCAAAGTGGAAGCCATAGCAAAAATGCCACCACCAGTGAATGTAAAAACTCTGAGATCTTTTCTTGGATATGCAGGCTTCTACAGAAGGTTCATTAAAGATTTTTCCAAAATAGCTAGACCTTTATGCCATTTATTAGAAAAAGATACAAAATTTGAGTTTGACTCTGATTGCTTGAAAGCTTTTGAATCCTTGAAAAACAAGCTCATTACCACGCCTGTCATCCAACCTCCAGACTAGAACTTGCCCTTTGAATTAATGTGTGATGCAAGTGATCAGGCTATTGGGGTAATTCTGGGTCAGAGGAAGGATAAACTCTTTCGTAGCATATACTATGCCAGTAAAACTTTGAATGAAGCTCAGGTGAACTACACAGTCACTGAAAAAGAGCTGTCGGTTGTAGTATATGCCTGCGAAAAATTCAGGCCTTACATTTCAGGATAAAAAATTACTATCCATACTGACCATACAGCTCTCAAGTATCTTTTCTCAAAAAAGAAGCAAAACCAAGATTGATAAGGTGGATCCTACTGCTGCAAGAATTCAATCTGGAGATCAAAGAAAGGAAAGGATGTGAAAATCAAATTGCAGATCACCTGTCCAGATTAGAACATATTGAAGTGGGACTACCAATCAAGGAAACGTTCCCCGACGAACAATTGTTTGTCATCAATCACATGGAAACGGACGTTCCTTGGTTTGCGGATATAGCCAACTTTCTTGCAGCAGGACTAGAACCTTACGAGGCAAATAGAATGCAGAAAAAAAAATTCTTTCATGATTGCAGGAACTATCTCTGGGATGAACCACTTCTGTTTAAAAGAGCGCAGATCAAACGATAAGGAGGTGTGTCCCAGAAGAAGAACAACCTCAAATCCTTCTACACTGCCATTCGTCCTTATATAGAGGCCATCTAGATGGAATCAGGACTGCCTCCAAGGTTCTCCAATCAGGTTTTTTCTGGCCCTCCCTTTTTAAAGATGCACTTCAATATGCTAAACAATGTGATAAATGTCAAAGGGAAGGTAACTTAACTAGACAAAATGAAATGCCCCTCAATCCAATTTTAGAAGTTGAATTATTTGTTGTGTGGGGAATTGATTTCATGGGGCCTTTCCCTCCTTTTTGTGGCAACAGATTCATATTAATGGCTGTGAATTATGTAAGTAAGTGGGTAGAAGCAGTTGCTTTACCCACTAATGATGCTAAGGTGGTTATAAAGTTTCTAAAGAAGAACATTTTGACCAGATATGGGACCTCACGTGTCTCATCAGCGATGGTGGGAAACATTTCATTAACCGCCAACTTGAGAGGTTGTTGGAGAAATATGGAGTCAGACACAAAGTTGCAACTCCATATCATCCACAGACCAGTGGACTCATTGAAGTCTCTAACCGAGAGGTAAAGAGGATTTTAGAGAATGTAGTCAATCCTTCTCGAAAAGACTGGTCTCTCAAGTTAGAGGAAGCATTATGAGCTTACAGAACTGCATATAAAACACCCCTAGGATGTTCTCTATACAGATTGATATTCGGCAAAGCGTGCCATATTCCCCTCGAACTGGAACATAAGGCTTATTGGGCAGTTCATGCCCTCAATATGGATGAAAAGGCAGCAGGAGAAAAAAGACTGCTACAACTTGAGGAGTTAGAAGAATTCAGAGGGAACACGTATGAAAATCATAAATTGTACAAAGAGAAGATGAAGAAGTGGCATGATAAAAGGATCAGAAACAGAGATCTCAAAATTGGCCAGAAAGTGCTACTCTTCAATTCCCGACTCAAACTGTTCCCACGAAAACTCAAATCAAGGTGGACTGGGCCATATCAAATTGTAAATGATGTAGGAAATGGAGCTTTTGAGATCTAAGGCTCAGAACATGACCGTTCCTTCAAAGTAAATGGGCACAGGTTGAAACTATACAATGATGAAACCTTCGATGAAAAAGAGGAAAGTATCCCTCTTTCTCAGACAACTTAAGAGGTAAGTACATGTCTAACTAAAGACATTAAACTAAACGCTGACTGGGAGGAAACCCAGTGGATACATTTGCTCTCTGACAAAGAACAAAGTTTTGGGGTGGTTACTGTTAGTATTTGGGTGTCCTAGAGACAATCTTATGATTAAATAAGGACAGAGATGTAGACCTTTTTAATATTGTCGCAAATAAATAAAAGCACTCTTTATCTTGTTTCATAATTAGGTCTCGATATTAATATTAATATATTATGAATAACTTGATAAACCCTGTGGAATAAAATAGGTATCTCTTGAGTATCTGTGATGAGATCACAATCATGAGGATTCAAGAATACCGGATGTTTATTCCTAATTTTATGTTTCTAGTCTAGAGATACTGAGAATGGGGTCAGTAATCTCGGGTAAGACTAGCACGACTTATCTATTTGTATATGGATACAAGGTATAGACCTCATGTGCTACGGATATGGAGATGTCTTAGCTAAAGTCGTGGGTGGACCTATAAGGGTATAGCTCGCACTGAACGGACCCACAAAGAGACTCTATGAGGAACTCTCACAGAGAGTATCATTAGAGTAGTCTCTTTATATTTGGGTATGTCTTTCCTAAGACCAGAAGTTATTACCTAGACTGTGTTCTAGAAGGCATGCTTTGATTGTGCACCTCGTCTGCCTGAAACATGGAGACTCATAGGTATACTGTTGGGCTTGTCCTGAAAGAACACAGGGCTAGGGTGATAAGCTGAAGGAATTCGCCAAATCTCTGTGAGAGATTAGGTTATCTGTAAACCGGAGAAATCAGGATGACATTTACAGGGACTCGGGAATCTATGCATAGTAAAAGAGATCATGAGATGATCTGCCTTTAGAGTCTGTAAATCGAAGATTCCCTATTTCGAATAAAGCTTACCCTAAACCGCAGGGGTTGATACGCTTCCTTACCCTAGGTTTTATGGGAAGATAACCGAGACGAAAGGAAATATATACGTCAACCAAATATGTTTAATATGATGATCAAATCATTAATCTAACTAGTTCTGGGGCAACAGAGCATTGCTAGTGCTCTGTGTTGTCATTAGATGGGTTGTGGGCTTATTGGGCCCAAGCCCATTTATGTTAGTGGCTAAGTTGGACCTAATGGGTCACACACAAACACCTAATTGTCTAGATGCTCTAGCATTAAAGGTATTGGGCCTAATAATAGTTATTAGCCCAAGAAGTTGTTTGGAACTCCACCTAAAGGGGTGGAGGGCGCATGGTTCATTGTAATGGGCTTGGATAGTCCAAGACACTACTAATTAATTTAATTAGTTAAATTAATTATCAAACATTTAAATTTTGAATTTTGGAATTCGAAATTTGAATTTTGAAATTTTGAATTTGAATTTCGAAATTCGAATTTTGAATTTGAAATTTGAATTTTGAAATTTGGATTTTGAATTCAAATTTTGAAATTTGAATTTTGAAATTTGAAAATTTGAATTTTGAATTTGAATGTTTGAACATTTGAATTTGAATATTTGAATGTTTGAATTCAAATATTTGAATTTGAATTTGAATTGCCTATGAAAGGTTGTTTCATAACAAAAGGATAAGATGAGATCTTGTTGGAACAAATCACTAGTATCATGAGAGAATCTTTTGGACAAGATCCAAGGCCATATATGGCGCTGATTTGGGTTGTTGGTGAGCAAGATTTGCTCATCAAAATCAGCTCCAGAAGATTCAGTCAGTTGGGAGAAAATCTGAGTGAGTTGATTCAAATTTGAATGCAACTACTCAGATGTATCTGGTCCCTTTTTTGGCTATATGGGGCGCACCATATAGCTGATCTTATGAAGATTTCTGATCAGAATTTTGAATAGGTTTTTGAACCAATTCTCAAGAGAATATTCTAGGAGACTGTTAGCAATTTTTGAAATAAAACAGCTCTACTTCTCTCTCTCCAATCTGGCGCCTAATGATCAGATTTTTAGTAGAAAAATCCGATTGGTATTTTATTTTAAATACTCTCCTCTTATGCACCTATGTAGTTAGTTGTTCCTCCAAGGGTTTTTCTGAAAACCTAGCCTATTCTCTCCTCTCTCCTGCGCCACTTGTGAAGCTTTCACATTGAGAGCTTCACTTTTTCAAACACTTTCACCTAGCCTCCATCTTCACACATAGAGCGCCTAGCAAGCCTCTTTGTGGTGATCATCCGGTGGCTTCACAAGAAGGAGTTCTTGCACCTAGACGAGTGGGTGGTGTGGATCAACATTAGAGGGTCTGAACCCTTCAGACCGGCCTTGATCATCTGGTGATTTCACGAACAAGGTAACATCATGCTTTCCTAAAGCATGATCTTGATGTGCATGTATATTCCGCAAAGAAAAATTTTGTTTTTCCCTCTTACATGCATCGGCCTTCAAGGCCATTTCGAACTTTCAGTTACTCTTAACCACATAGCTCCCAAAAAGGAGGGAACATCTAATGTTCCACTCCAAAAGTCCAAATATGGTACGTCCCGTTCTGGGAACGTAGTTTTGGGGTGGTCCCTGAACACACAATCCCCCAAAAAAAAAGAGGGAAAAGGAGAAAACCCTCCTAGTTATTGCAGTCTAGTTTACTTTCAGTATTATTTATGTTAATTCTGTTTTTCTTTTCTGTTCCCTTGTAAATACTCCTTTTTGCTGTTATCAAAAAAAAAAATACTCCTTTTTGCAATGAAAAAGACTTTTTGATCGAACTGCTTGGTACATACATTTCAGTTATAGTATTAAGTCTGCCCAATTATTTTTGACTAACCAACATACATGAAACACAAAGTCACTGACTAATCATGCTTATTCTTTCTCTGAGTACTTGAAATAGAAAAAAATGCAGGGAATTTAATCCTTATATTTTTGAAGGAAGCTGATCTGTGTGAACTCAAGCTAGTAAGGAACGAAAAAAAAGCCAAACATTCACGTATGAGAGCGTTCCTGAGGTGTAACCACAATGAAACTTCTCAATTTGCCTTGATGCTGTAAGTACTGCTGAAGAACAGATGGACTCCACTGCCAAGGATCAAACAGAACCACACACTCACCTCCACTCCATAATACACCACCTGGTCAACCAAAAAGGGCAAGGAACAGATCCAACATTGAACAAAAAGGACAAAAGAAAGAAAAGAAAAAGAAAAAGGGAACAGTGATAACTCTTCAAAAGAGAGTTATTTTGGGCTTAATTGTGATGTTTTGGTGCTATGATTACATATAATTCTCTTGATTTTATATGATTAATGCATGAATTCTATGATTTCATGATTTAATTGAGAATTATGTTAATTACGTATATTTGGATACAATTTGAGCATTGGAAACATTTAAATGCATTTGTTATTTTACTGCAAGACAGTGCTATAGCATCGGAAAGCAGTGTTGTAGCAGTGCAGCTGAGGTCAGCAGCGCATATTGTTGACATCATCACCAGCAAGCCATGGATCCAAGCCCAATTTGATGGAAGAAGCTTCTGAACGTGTAATCAAAGGCCTGATCTGGATACCCGCTAAAAAAACGTCAAGAAATCACAAGCTAATCTTCATCAAATCAATGATTACAAATCCATTCAGATCTGAATTACAAATTTGGAAAGAATCTTATATGCAGCAGCATTAAGTGTTGTCCCTGATCAGCGCTGCAACAAATAAGGAAAGAATCTCCAATCAGTGCTACAGGAAAACAGAGCTGCATCTTCAATCATATCTGCAGCAAATAAGGAAAGAATCTTCAAACGCTGCAGCAAAACAGAGCTGCATCTTCAATCATAGCTGCAGCAAAACAGAGCAGATTTGAACATGATTTGAAATGGATTTGAAGATCTAATTGGAGCCCAATTCATCAAAGTCTATAAAAAGAGGAAGCCTACACATATCAAACAGGTTGGGGAGCCTCTCTTTGAGGCTGGTCACCATCTCTTTTAGACAGAGAAAGTAGGGGAAACACTTGGAAGAGATTTTGAGGGTTTGTTGAGAGAGATCCAACAGATCAAAGGGTGCGACTAGGGTTTGATAGAGAGATCATTAAATCCGGTGGATCCCTGCACTATTCCGGCGACTGAGATACAGTGGATGATAGCGGAGCCCATGGTTGCTGCGGGAGCAGTGCTACAGCAACGCCCCTGTTTGTTTTATTTTAGCTTTATGGAATCTTTATCCCTCTTTGTTTTTTCTTTCTATTCAAGTATGTCCTAAATTGTTAGGATTGGGTGATAGAGTATCCTTATTATGATGTAATCAGTTGGCCTAAACTTTGTTATGTGGTTTTCCAATTTGTTGTTTAATAAAGTGCTTAATTTGTCTCTATTCTTGTTGACTTATCGAGAGAGAGCTGCAAGGTAATTAGGATTTATGCTATAGAGATATAGGTAATTCCTGAATGTTATTAAGCATTGTGGTTTAACTAAGTAAAATTAGTTAATTGTGGGTAGAGAAATCACTTGCACCACAAAATCAAATGGAACTTGAACTTAATGAATTTATAACTTTGTTGGCCATAGAGATGTGGGACTTAGTATAGATGTATTGTTGGTGAGAGCCCTTGTATGCATTAGTGTTCTGATTACTGGTTGGATAATTACTATAGCATTGTTACTGCATTCTGGTGAAATTACAATATTGGAGAAATTGATCCTAATCTACTTTGTTACTTGACTTTTCTGTTCTTGAGTGCACTCTTAGTTTATTTTTACTTTGTTTTTTTTGTTATTAGTCAGTAGTTAGTATTACTTTAGTCCTTAGCTCTTATTTTATAAAACTTTCATAAACATTGTTACTTTTATTGCTTCACATTGATCCCAACTTTATAGTTTTCTTCGTGGGAACGATATCTGGACTCACACATCCACTTTATTACTTGTTGTAACATCCCAAGAGCTGGAAATGGCAGGGAGTGATCGCCGGTGCGAAAGGGCACGGACAATGAACGGCTCATGCCAAATCTTGCAGCTTGGGGGTTCATGAATGAATCGAATCAACACCCGAAAGAGAGGGATTCTAGAGACTGTGCTGGCATGGGACGGTACAGTTAGGAATGGCTTATAAGAATTAATTGGTACTACCTATACTAACAAGATGCATCTACTTTTCAGTAGCCCGGATCGGAAGAACTCCACAGTTAAGCGTGCTTGGTTTGGAGCTATTCTGGGATGGGTGACCTTCTGGGAAGTTTTCCCGGAAAGTGTGCGAGTGAGGACAAAGCACACTGAAAAGTCTCGTGTTAGTGTGTGGGGACAGTCATTGATTCTTGCAAGTTGTCAGGCATTACAAGTGGTATCAGAGCAGGGCCTCTCTTCCAGTACGGTGTGGTTCGAGGACGAACCAGGCGGAAGCTGGTGGGCATGTAACATCCCAAGAGCTGGCAAAGGCAGGGAGTCATCGCCGGTGCGAAAGGGCACAGACAATGAGCGGCTCATGCCAAATCTTGCAGCTTGGGGGTTCATGAATGAATCGAATCAACACTCAAAAGAGAGGGATTCTAGAGACTGTGCTGGTATGGGACGGTACAGTTAGGAATGACTTATAAGAATTAATTGGTACTACCTATACTAACAAGATGCATCTACTTTTCAGTAGCCGGATCGGAAGAACTCCACAATTAAGCGTGCTTGACTTGGAGCAATTCTGGGATGGGTGACCTTCTGGGAAGTTTTCCCGGAAAGTGTGCGAGTGAGGACAAAGCACACTGAAAAGTCTCGTGTTAGTGTGTGGGGACAGTCATTGATTCTTGCAAGTGGCCGGGCGTTACAAGCAATTAGTGTAACACCCTCTCTTGTAGGCCTCCAAGAGTGTTGTTTGGTAAGCGGAATTAGAGTTCTTTAATAGTATTTTAGAGACTAAAAAAAAATCGCTTTTACATTGCCAATTAAAACTAAAGAGGGGATCTGGTTAATTACAAAAATCAGAGTACGCAAAATTTCTTCAACGTACTAAAAATATAAATTTCCTGATAGACCTTGCTGTCTTTAAAAATTCGTATAAAATCCAGTTCAACGATTCAAAAATATATTCTTTGTAATCTGGAAACTAGACATCTGGGGCTTCACGTTCATATAAAATAATCGTGATTTGAAGTTCGTTTGCCCCTCGAAACATAACTCGCCAAATAAGAGATAAAACAGTGAAAATATCACAAACGTCCTGGCTGGTAAACTAGACATCTGGGGCTTCACGTTCATATAAAATAATCGTGATTTGAAGTTCGTTTGCCCCTCGAAACATAACTCGCCAAATAAGAGATAAAACAGTGAAAATATCACAAACGTCCTGGCTGGTAAATATCACAAATATCACAAACAGTTTTATATATAACGAAACTAGACACCTGGGGCTACATGTGAATATAAATTATAAGAAAATCGGAGGTCCGTAGCCCCAGTACGACAACTTACAAAGTGCTCGCAAAGACTTTTCAAAACTCAGCATTTAGATAACATGTCAAAATACTTTTCGCAAACGTTTCAACATCTGTTTCCAAAATACTTGCTGGTCATAAAATCGTAATGCAATAATAAAATCATAGTTCACAGTAATAAAAGCTTCTCAATTTCATACAGTCATCCATAAAATATCACATCAATAGCAGCATGCCCAAAACAGTAGAAGCCAACAACAATTACCCAAGTCCTCAAAAGCTTTTACGTCCTCCTGCCATTTTGTAAAAATAGCAGCCCCAAAGGGGTGAGAAAAATCCCAGTAGTGTGGCAACAAAACCAATAATGCAACAGTATTAAACTAGGCACAAAATTATAAACAGTCGCTTCAAACATGAAATCTTTTTCATCATATAACCTTTTCATCATATATCCTTTTCATCATTTATCATATTGCGTATATAACGCCTTCATCACGCTCATAGCACCGTCATGCGCGTGCCATCACAGTGGAAATTCCATGCACGGCACCATCATTTGGGGAATTCCACTGTGGCCTATGCGGACTGACGCCAACTGTCCCAGTACCCTGATATCAAGGGATGCCTATATGATGCGTGCTCAATCACATGGTCCTATATATTTAACTATTCTAAGACTCAAGACTAACATGAATTTGGTACATGCATGCCATGCGGTCACACACAAACAGAAAGACAAGTGCGGTATGATGTACGGTGCATGCATATATCATCATTTCATAACATATACTTCATGTACATTGGATGCCATACTTCCAAGCCATTCTTTCTTTTCATAACAGAATTTCCATAATCATAACATTTCCATAGGCAGAATAATTTCATCATTTATGGCAGAATAATCATAAGGCACATGTGAGCAACAATTCACAATTCATACACTAGTCAATAGTCACATCAGGTAATACCGCCTAACACATACCTTGGGTCCAAGCACTAATCAACCGCATCAAAATCATCCCACACTTTAGGAATTATGCGCACCTAGGCAAGTGCACCACAAGTCAGAATTTTATACGTCTATCCTATTATTCATATGCCACTTCTATGCTTTCCAAGTTCTTGCATTTTAATTGATTTAACATGCACCCAAAATTAATAGTTCACTGCCTAAATTTTTATCCCAACAATTGCTAGCAAAACAAAGTCTCCAAGGTTTCTGAAACATCCATCACCGGTTTTCATCAAGTTTCAATATGTTTTAGGACATTTATTTATCTAATCATCACTTATAAACCAAGTTGCGCTAATGGGCTAATAAGCATGCTGATTTCGTGTCTTTTACCATAAGAGATGCCTAACCCATTATTCTCACCCAATTGACAGTCCAATAAAATAAAACAAAGGAGTTATTTTCAAGTTTACAAAATCCAGTTTTGGCTTGCATGACTTAAATTCAAGGCTGTTTCGAAGAGGGCAGAATAAGGGAGGTGAAATGGCCAAATTAAAACAGTATCCCAACATGCATGAGGAGATCGAATTAGAGAAAGGAAGGAACCAGTTATGTTGGTACCTTCTTGCAGCCATACACACACAGCCCCAATTCGTACAGAACAGTCCTTCTCCCTCCAACAGTCCAAGAATCGGACCCAGCTGCATGCGTGGAGGGGGAAACTAACCTAGTACCAAGACCGACGCCTACAAAGAAGTAGCATGTAATCAGAACCAATTTCAGTAACTTTGACCAAGAAGAAGGAGAGTACATCACCTCCTTGGATGGGGTCCTCGGTTAAACGCAAGGGAGACAACAAAATAAGGAGAGAGACTTGAATTTCCATCGGCATGCAGAGGGGACTCCACCAACGAAAGGAGTAACAGTGAACCAAATTAATGGAGGTACAATACCTCCTCTGATTGCAATTCGATCAAGTGGGCACAGGGAAGGAAAGTACAGCTCTGCAGGCTGAGCCAAACTGAACAGATGACCAAACAGAACCAAAATGAAAGCACCTCATCCTGCATGCAGAAACCGTACAATGCAGAGAGCAACACCGAGTACTAGGATTTGAATTCACCCACTTGATTACACACTCATGGTTCCCAGCCTCTAAGGTTGGTGCTACGGTCCTTACCCTTCTCCTCTCCTAAAGCCACGGTTCTGGTCACATGCAATAGGTTCATCTACTCTTCAAGGACTACATGCACAGCTCATTTCCTCAAGTTGCTCTTCGGCCGAGCCAGTGGATGGAAATGGGAATAAGAAGTTGGATGATAGGCTTTCCTTGTGAAGCTCACGGACTTGGAGGAGTAGGTAAGAGGAAGGTCATTCAAGCTTTGCCTCTTCCATTTGACGATCCACGACTTTGCAGGAGAAGGGCGGCTGTGTATATGGTTCTGAATTAAGGGAACACAATCAGCTTCATCTTCTTCTTAGTTATACGCATGGAGGTGATGATGGCTAGGCTTTATTTTACGTCTGTGCTTGAAGAGATTATAGAGGGAAGCACCAGTTTTGTGACTCTCCAAAACATACAGGGAGGAAACTAAAGAGAGTTTTCTGTTTCTTTCCTATACAAGGATGACCGAATCCTTTGGTCAGCAAGGGTATAGCCGAACTTTGAGAGTGAGCCAAAGGGTTCCTAGATGGCTCACATACAAGAGGATGGATGGCTAGGTGGCGCAAATTCAGGGGATTTGAGAGGCTAGGTGGTGCACAAGTAAGAAAGGATCGTGTGTTGTGGTTTCCAACCAATGAAAATTCATGCAACAAAAGAGGGCCAATGAGAAGCATGCTTCCAGATTTCTTAGGATAGTAAAGTGGATGATTTTATAAGTGTTGGGCTAAATAACATCTTTTCCTAAAAGGTTTGGGCCGTGGGCCATTATCCATGAATGGAGTCTAATTCATCTTCCTATGAACCGTGAATTTTCATGTAATTACTAAGTATATTCTAGGGTCTTATTAGGAGCTATAATTAAGTTTTATCCTACACATGCTTATTTTTTTTTGTACTTATTAAGTATATACTTCTCTATCATTGCAATTAATTTAATTCTCTAATCTTATTAATTAATAATCAGAATATAGGTAGTATGATTAAATTAATTCTATTCTCTTTAACTTAAGAGTTTCAATTCCTAACACCTATTCCCTTAAATTATAATTAACCCATTTTCATGAATTAAAATTAAGTCCACCCTAAGTAAATATATACATACACACTTCGAGTCCAAAACACGCTTCAAGTCCCTAAACAATATATATAATTTCCTAAATTATGCGGGATGTTACACTTGTTGACACGTGTACTTGTGTAATGTGTGATTGATAAAAGGGGTACACAATTGCACAACAAACATCCATTCAAAAGAATTCAGACAATACCAGCAAACCTTCCTTCAAAAGGGGGAAAAAGGTATAAGAAAAGGTGTTCCCTCAAACAGAAAAAGTCCAAGTTCAAAGGCACAAAAGTAAACGTTCCTTGACCCTACAATTAAGACCACCATTCTTCCACACTTCCATACACTCATCCATCAAAAGATCCTTGGAAGGGAAGACAACTGTACTTCATAGAAAGCAGCAGAAAGGCAAGTTCTGAAGAATCGCATCTAGGAATGGACAGAGCAAACACCAAACCCTGAGTGATAATGAGACAGAAGATCAGCAACCTTCACTTGCCTAGGAACAAATTCTTCTTACTATTTAACTGTGAAGAGTAACTCATTTTTTGAAAAGTTCATGATTATTCACTGGCTCAAGTTTCTTTCTGTTGAGCGATTCTTTGAAATTGGGCAGCCCAATACAATATTTCTGAGTTATTTGAGGACAACCAACAGTATAGTTTTGGGGTGTTTGATGGGACGTAAATTCGTTCCCATCTAAGCCCATTTTGATGGCAAAATACCACACGTTCCCTCATCTGATGAGCAACTTCAGCATGAAAATCACTTGTTTTACACATTTGTGATAAAAACACAGTGGGGGAACGTATGGAGATGTATTCCTTTAAAATATATTAAAAAGGGAACGGACTGAGACGCATTTAATGCACCTACTCCACTCATTTAATACCTCTGTACACTTTGCAGGAAACGTGGATATAAAGTCTTCTAAAAGTAGAGGCGGTGCACCATTTAAGCACTAGGAAACGTGAAGACAGAGAATCAAGAGTTCTCATTGGCCAAAGAAGAAAGCAAGACATGGGGGGACTGCAAAAAACGGCTAATCATCAACAAATCATGTCCCATCCAGCAATTTGCATAGCTTCTATACTCTGCTGCCACCGACCTGTCCCTTCACGCAAAAACCCAACTCCAAAGGATTTCCAAGATTGCCACTCCTCTTCCACCTATAAATAGAACGCCCCATACACAAAAACATCATCGAATCCTGGAGGACATGTTGAGGGCATGTTGAGGGCTTGCAACTTCCTTGATCATTGTCCTTGCAAGTTCTTACAGGACACGGTTTTTCCTTTCTACAACTCCATTTTGTTGCGGAGTCCTAGGAGTGGAAAAATTGTGTTGAATTCCATTTTCATCACAAAACATTTCAAAATCTTGATTTTCAAATTCTCCCCCATGATCACTTCTAATAGAAACAATGTTCAAAGATTTTTCATTTTGAATAAACTTGGCTAATTTTCTAAATGCTTGAAAAGCTTTAATTTTATGAGCAAGGAATAATGTCCATGTAAAGCGAGAAAAATCATCCACAATGACAAATGCATAGTAATTTTCACCAAAGCTCATAGTTTGTGTAGGTCCAAAAAGATCCATGTGCAACAGTTGTAAAGGCCTAGTAGTTGAAACAATATTTTTAGATTTGAAAGATGCCTTCACTTGTTTTCCCTTTACACATACATTACATAATTTGTCATTTTGAAATTTAAGCTTTGGAAGACCAATTACTAAGTCTTTAGAGATCAATTTGTTTAAGTGATTCATGCCAATGTGTGCAATTCTTTTGTGCCATAACCATGAATCATTTTCCTTACTAACCAAGCAACTGTCGTAATTTGAAGACATACCATCTAGATCAATTATGTAGATATTATCCACTCTATAGCCCTTAAACTTAACTTGCCCATCATTTAAACTTTCAATTTTGCAATATTTTGAATCAAAAATAATTTTAAAATTTTTGTCGCATAATTGACTGATGCTTAGCAAGTCATGTCTAAGACCTTCAACAAGTAAAACATTTTCTATACAGGTTGAAGAAGAGTTACCAGCTTTCCCAATGCCAAGGATCTTCCCTTTGTTGTTGTCCCCATAGGATACATGTCCATGTTCTTTCCTTGTGATTGAGAGAAATTTGGTGATGTCTCCTGTCATATGCCTTGAACAGCCACTATCCAATACCCATTTGGATGAAATGCTTCTCAAGTATACCTACAAAACAGTTTTAACGTTTAATCTTTGGTACCCAAATCTGTTTGGGTCCTTGTGTGTTAGTCATAGATCTTGTTCCCTTGGGAACCCATATTTTCTTTTGACTACTAACTCCATTCTTTCTAATCTTACATGTGGATGCACTATGTCCTTTTCCACCACAATGAAAGCATTTAATGAAAGGACTACTAGTCATGTAGGATGGTGAAATGAAGAAATTCTTGTAAGATTTTTCTTGACTGTTAGTGTTGAATCCTAACCCTGATTTGTTAAACATACATCTTTGTTTTCCAAGAAGTATATTCAAGTTATCTCTACCACATGTGAATTTGCTTAGCATTTTGTTTAGATCATCATTTTCGTTTTTTATCTTTTCACATGAAGTACATGATGATGATGATGCATGATTATTTGATGATAAACATTTAATACAATTTGCACTAGCATCAATCATCTTGAGTGTCTCATTTTCATCCTTTAAATTTTTTATTTCTTTGTTTAGACATGCAACTTGTTTTTCTAATGATCTAATAGTTTTTCTAAATTCTTTAAGAGTTTTAATATGCTTTAAAGATTCACTATGTAATTCTTCAAATAAATCTTGCAGTTCTTCATATAAAAGAGAAGTTGTAGAGCAAGTCGAGTTTACCTCGGATTCCGATTCATTGCCATCTTCCATAGTCATGAAGCACATATGTTGTATTTCTTTGCTTACTTTATTTGAAGCTTTAGAATCTTGCAAGAAACATACGTTGGCTTCTTCCTCACTTGAATTATTGGGAGAGCTTGAATCTTCATCCCAAGCTGCATAGGCTTTCTTTTTGAATCATTTCTTCTCTTTTGATTGTCTTTTCTCATTTTTGTCTTTATTTTGGAGATTTGGACAATCGGTTTTGTAGTGACCAGTTTTTCCACATTCGTAGCATGTAATGTTTTGTTTAGGTGATCCTTCATTTTTTGTTTTTCCTTTTGATGGAAAGGGAAATCTTCTTTATGGGTTTCTTCTTTTGAAGAATTTTCCATATTTCTTTACAAAGAAACTCATTTCTTCTTCATCCAATTCATCATCGGATAGATTCTTTTCTTTTTCTTCAGCTTGAAAGAGTGAGCCTGTTGCTTGGAGAGCCATTCCTTTGCTTTTCTTTTTGGATTGCTCCTTCAAAGTTAGCCTTGTCAGTTCTAATTCATGCTCTTGAAGTTTTCCAAAGAGTGTGGCAATGGACATGGTCTTCAAGTCTTTTGATTCACAAATAGCTGTCACCTTAGGTTGCCAGTCCCTGTTCAAGCTTCTCAAAACTTTCGTAACTAATTGAAAGTTAGTGTATGTAGAACCTAATGCATCTAAATGTGTGATGATATGAGTAAATCTCTTTTGCATACTTTGTATGGTTTCACCATCATTCATTTCAAATAGTTCAAATTCTCTAGTTAATCCTAGAATTTTAGAGACCTTAACCTCACTAGTTCCTTCATGCGTTATTTCTAACACATCCCACATTTCTTTTGCGGTTTTACAGGAAGCTATACGAAAATATTCATCTCTTCCTAAAGCGTTGGTGATTAAGTTTTTAGCTTTAGCATTCCAATTTGCTTCTTTAATTTCTTCCTCTGAAAATTCCTTTACATTCTTTGGAACATCATTGTTGCTCTCATCCTTTTTGGTTAGGACTTTATATCCCTCTTCAACAATGTTCCAAATTCTTAAATCATTTGATTCTAGGAAGATTTGCATTCGACTTTTCCAGTAAGCATAATCTGTACCATTAAAGAAGGGAGGTCTTGAAGTTGAAGTTCCCTCAAGAGGCATATCATTGTTCAAAGAGGCCATTACTTCTCTTGAAGCGGTTAAGCCTTTTATACAAGAGTCCAAGCTCTGATACCACTTGTTGGACAAGTGGCCTCAAACTCAAGAGGGGGGATGAATTGAGTTTTAAAAATATTTCTATTAAAATGCCTTACTTTTCTTTTTCAAAGCCAATTTATTTAATTTAAATAATTTACAGCGTGTAGTGACTAAATAATAGAAAAATAGATCAGGTAAATATTTGATGAGATATGAATTTAAATATGCTCAAATGATTAATCAATGCTTATGCAAGAGATAAGGGATAGAGAGATTTGCAAACTTGATATATCCTGGTTCGGTCACTACCACTGTGACCTACGTCCAGACTGAAGTCGCTCGATCAAATCTTTCACTAACGGTCAAGCTTCACGGGTGCTTGACAAACCTTTACAAATTCCCAAGACTTCTGTCTCTTGGTAGACTAACAAGGGTTCACTCTCCTTTCCAAGACTTCCGTCTCTTGGCAGACCAACACAAGGGTTCACTCCCCTTTTGATTCAAGAAGTAAGATGAAGGTGATAAAGAGTGGATATGTACTCTCAAAGTACAGATATTACAAATTGAAGAACTAGTAGGTGTATAGCCTAACAACAAAGATAAGCTCAAGTCTATGCAATGATCAAAATGAGTAATATGTGAGCAAAAGCAAGCTAGAATGAGTGATAAAGACTTGGTAAATGATCAATGACCGAATTGTGTGTATTTGAGATGTTAGGGGGGTTTATATAGGCACCCAATTCGAAAACTATCTGTTTATAGCCGTTTAAAAAAGTAGATATCCGGATATTTATCGAACACATATCCGGATATGTGATTATAGCCGTTTATAACCGTTTAAAACAGTAGATATCCGGATATTTATCAAACACATATCCGGATATGTGATATCCGGATATTCAGTATCAGATATCCGGAGATTGATATCCGGATATTCTTGGTCAGATATCCGGATATTTCATGGCAGTGACCTTTTTACACATTTTCGAAAATTCCTTTCTTTCAATATGGTTTCTATGACTGGTAAAGCATATGATTGGTTATGGAAATTAACTAGAAAAGTATATTTTATGTAAGTACTCTTTCCAAACCAATTTTGAACGATTTAAACCATTTGATTTGACTTTTCTTAACGGATGTATAAGGCCATGAATATGTAACTGTTATAATGCCATGATTCTTTTTTTTTTGCTTAAGTCATTTGAAAAACCTTTAGATGCATGTTTGACTTGTTAGTTCAAGATTCATTTATGCATTTGATGATGTGTATGACTTGAGCTTATGCAATGCTATAATACTATACACCTTTACACATGTTCCTAAGTCCTAGATAAATATACCATTGAGATCTTGGACTTGACTTGATGCTTGGCTTGCATGTTTCTTGTTTTGATTTCTTTTGGATGTTGCTTCACCTTCAAGCAATCTTCTTTGACTTGTTTGTTATCATCAAAACTATGCTGACGTGGAATCATCAATAGTATCATCGTGGCAGCCACATCATCACTTTCATTCTTCACTCCTTTGATATTTTATTTATTTGCCCTTTTTTCTAATGGTTCTATGAATGCTCCTCTGGTTCTTGCTTGCTAGCCGTCGTGGGAAGATAAAGTAAGTCAACTCTTGAAGGAAGGGATAAGAAAGTAGTGGAGTGGTACATTCTAAACAACTGTTCAATTGTCGCTCCGTACATTAAGTGAGATTTCATTTATTTTTAGTACGATTTCAAATGTTGCGGCTGTATATAGTTTAGTGGTTGTGATCATGATAATTTTTTTTTATATAGTTACTTCTCTAAATGGGTCTGATCGAGAAATAGATCATGGCCAAATTTTGAACTTGATCAATTCATTTCATCTTGGTTTCCTCAATGGTTTTAGGAGTACTTCGTTGTGAACACGTCAGTTGCACATGATATTGCATGGTGTTTATCTGTTGAAGCTGCAATATTTGTCACTCGGTTCAAAAAATATATTTATTAACGTGTATAGGTTTGCAACTGTAGAAGCGAATACAAATACATCATGTTGTAATTATGGTGTATGTGTTCAAGGTCTCCAGGTCAACGATGATGAGGGCGACTACTACCGAAAGTTAGTTGACATAATTCAGCTAGATTGCAAGTGGGAAAAGAAGGTGACTTTGTTTAAATATGATTGATTTGATAACACCGCATGTGGGACAACAATGGATAAATATGGCAACATTGAGGTTCATCAGTCAAGGAGATATACAGTGGGATATGACCCTTTTATACTTGCTCATCAGGCTAAACATGTTTATTATACATCATATCCTACATCCCTGCTAGGGTGGATAGCAGTTATCAATACCAAAGCCCAGAATATTATTTTGTAGTCTAAAGAGTCATTGTAAGAACCCTCATCGCTAAATTGGAAATTTTAATAATTTAATTATGAAATTAAAAAATATTCAATAATTGACATAGGATAATTATAGAGAAATTTTAATTATTAATATTAAGTTGCTTTTCGGAAGAAAAGTGCAAACACCGGGTATTTTGAGGTATAAATACGTACCGGCGACGTGACTCAAAAAATAAAAAAATTATGAATATTCTAAGAAAATATACTTAGTCAAGATTACTAAGTTTAAGAGAAAAATAATTAGCTGAGGTGCAATAACTAATGACGAGTATGTTAAGTTAGACTGCTTAATATTACTAAAAACCTCATTTCCCTCTAACACTTCATAAAACCTATGTATACCATCTTTCTAAAAACCTAGATCTCTATTCTTCTCCTTCTCCATGTTACTTGACCTCTCTTCCATGGAAACTACCCACACTTTCACCTTTCACCACTATCTTCTTCCTTTATTACTTTAAACACAAGAAAGCTACCATCTTCCAAGGGAAAGGACGGTTCTTGGAGTGTCATGGTTGTTGTTTTGTAGAGTTAGTGGGTTGTCCTCTTTTGTTATGTGGGTTGAAACCATTTTCACACCCATTGGAGCACCAATTTTAGGAAGAAAGAACTCACTTTTAACAAGTCAACTTCGTGTCCCTTGTTGAACAGAATCATAGTAGGGGTTTTTGATCTTGAAGGCACTTTCTTTTCTGTTTTTGAAGCCTTGGGTACATTCTCTATCCTTTATTCTTGAGTTTCTTTGTAAAGAACTAAGCTTTAAGCATGTAAAAAGAGAAAACTATGTAACCTAAGGATAATCTAGTATGAACAAGCTTGAAAACGAAGTATTGGACCTCGGTTATATGAAAAATTGGAGTCTTAAAGGATTTTTTCGAGTGAAATGCAATTCTGCATTTCTGTCACGAAATATCCGGATATGATATCCAAATATGCATATCTAAATATGGATATCTGGATATTGATATCCGAATTTGCCCTTGATGAATATCCAAATATTATGCAGTTTTTGAGTTTTATTTCATTTTCCTTAAGAGAACCTAGTTTAATGATATAGGTCTTTAATTGAACTATTGGAGCTTCTGTAAAATTAATCTAAGCCTAAAACCATGAAATTTAGTGCTCGGGGATTTGGAAGAAGCCTGCAGTGCGCGAAACAAAAAAGAAATAGAGTCTTATTAGGCTTGAGGAGCTAGTATATATTTATTGATGGTATGTATGTTGTGAAAATAGATTGTGACCTTGATGGACTTCATGTTGGTGATATTTTGGTGATCGTTGGACACCAAGTCGTTGTTGGAGGACTTAGCTGACAGGTAAGTTTTCGATTCTCAGGCTTAATCCCCGTTTGTTCTACCAAACTCCATAGGAGACTGGTTGTTTAATATAATATATGTGTTTTATTTGGAACTTGAATTTATGAAATGATGCACGATTATATATATATGTGATGTGGTGTATTACGCACAAGATGGTAATCCTTGAGTGTGGGTATAAGGTGGATGCCTTATGCTTCTAATGTAAATAGCAGACATGTGTAAATCATACCGTTCTCTGGCCAGTAGACTTGTTAGCATACATGCACGATATATATGTTGATGCATCCTATAGATTTTATATTGCTTATACTATTTTTGTACTATTATACCAAAAGTGAACTTGGGGCGAAATGATCCTTCGAGAACCCCTAGTTTACTGAGATTTGTCAAAATCCCACCTTGTCTGGGGCACAGTTTTCAGATATTCATGAGATGGATACTTTTAGAGGCAAGAGGCCGGAGTAGAGATATTGCTTGTGACATGCATAGATTTAGTTTATATGCCTATGTTTTCTTGGACATGATGATTATGTATCAAACTATGTGTTATTTTATATCTGATCATGTAGGTTTTATTTGATGTGAGCATAGGGGTTATCTATGCCACTATTTAATAATCTTGTTGTTATGTTTTGGAGATTATGTAATTGTATATACCATGGTATATGGATGTTGTCACGCTTACTTGATGTAAGTTTAAGACTAGTATTTGATCATGTTTTGGGACAGGACATGTATGCATTTTCATATATGCGTTTATGTTGTTATTGCAATACATAATACTGCTATGATGTGTTGTTGTCCCAGAATGAACAAATACTGCAAATAAATAAGAAACAACAAGCACAATTAGATGCTCTCACAAAGCAAATTGCTAATTCTCAAGTCTCTTATGTTAATAATCCTCAAATTACTTGTGGTATATGTGCAGTTACTCATGCTACTGAAGACTGCGACTTCATGAGAGCACCTGAAAATGCTGAAGTAAACGGACTCTGGTATGATCAGAAGAATCAGAATCAACATCCAAGGTTGAATTACAAATCCAACCATCAGCTCAATCCTCCCATTCCAGTGCAACCACATACCCCACAACAAAGTAACACTTCTGAGTGGGAGAAAGCTTTTGCACAACTATGCAAGACCACTTATGATTATATTCAAGGTGCAAATGCTTTCAGAGAGGACACACCTTCTTTCATGCAAGAGACTAGAGCAGCACACCGGAATCAAGAAGCTTCCATAAGAAATCTGGAAATTTAGATTGGCCAGTTGTCAAAGCAATTTTCTGAGAGAGCTCAGGGTACTTTTCCAAGCAACACAGTTATCAATCCAAGGGAGCATTGCAATGCTATCACCACTAGGAGTGGGACAGTGATTCAGCCTATATAGGAGCAGCCCGAAGAAAAGAAGAAGGATGGAGAAGCATCAGTTGAAGAAGTGAAGGAAGAAAAGGAAAAAGATACAATTGAAGTTGACAAAAGCAATCCTGAAAAAGCCGAAAAGAAACTATTCAAGTGGGAGAAGAAGAAAGCTCTTGAAAGACAGAACAAGCCATTGGATCTCTCCCCATATGCTTGAATCCCTTATCCTCAGAGATTAAAGAAAGAGATTCAGAAGCAACAATATTCAAAGTTTCTAGACATATTCAGGAGGATGCAGATCAACATTCCTTTTGCTGAAGCTTTAGAGAACATGCCTAACTATGCAAGGTTCATGAAGGATCTATTATCAAGGAAGCATAAGTTGCAGGAATGTGAGACGGTGAATCTGATGGAGGAATGTAATGCTATCATCCAAAAGAAGTTACCTACCAAAGTCAAGGATCCAGGGAGCTTTAGCATTCCATGCAGTATAGGCAAAGTGGAAGTGGGCAATATTTTATGTGATCTTGGAGCTAGCATCAATGTCATGCCACTTTCCATGATAAAGAAGTTGGGGATTACTGAAGTGAAGCCCACAAAGACGATAGTGCAACTGGCTGACCGCTCTTCAAAGCAAGCTTCTGGCATCATTGAGGACATATTGGTAAAGGTAGACAAATTCATCATTCCTGTTGATTTTGTCATCCTTGACATTGAAGAAGATGCCACAATTCCTGTAATGTTTGGAAGACCCTTCTTGGCAACTTCAGGAGCACTGATTGATGTACTTAAAGGTGAGTTGATCTTACGGGTAGACGGAAAGCAAGCAATTTTCAAATTCTTTGACAAAGAAGTCCCATCATCCGTAGATCAATCGGAAGACCAAGTCTACTTTATTAGTGAAAAGAAAGGTGAAGAAGAATACAATGAGGAGTCTTCTCAAGAAAGTAAGCCAAAAGTTAAGATGGAGAAGCCCAGTAGCAAAGGAAAGCATGTAAAAGTCAAGTTCAAAGTTCCTGAGACTACTTTACCTCATCCATATACAGAAGAGCACTACGGTAGGACACAATTTTTGAATGATGGAGCTTGGTTATCACCAAGCTCATGCTTTGAGCCACCATGAAAGTAGACCAGGTACGTCAGGCTTGAGACGTTAAACAAGCGCTAATGGGTAGGAAAACCCACACTTTACTGTTTTATTTTAATTTCACTATTTTAGTTATTATTACTTTGAATTAAAAAAAATACAAAAATATAGGAGAAGATGTTGAGACTAATGGCTATCATTGAGTGAATTTTACAGGCGAAGAAAAGGGAACAAACAACAAGATAACGACTAGTTGTTTTTATTTCTCACGCGATTTCTTTTTAGATTTAAATCTGTTGCTGAGGACATCAACATTTAAATCTGGGAATGGGGAAAACGCGATTCATCTAAGCACAATTGAATAAGCCGGAGGCGCTTCATGAGCACACACAGAATATCTGGCTAAAACATGGAACTATCTCAAATCCTTTCTTCCTTAAGTTTAATTTTGTTTTTTTTATGTTTTTAATTGAATTTTTTTGAATTGTTTTTGTTGAAAAACCCCAAGTCACTGTTTTGTGAAAATTCTGAATATTTTGAAAAGTTTTCTCAGTATTTTTAATTGGAAAAATGGCATGAATTTTTTATTAGTAATTGATTCAGAGCATGATGATGCACTTATATAATTTTTCATTAAGAAAATCATTGCAATAAGTGAGATGATTCATTGAATACATTCTTTAGTGATGAATTTTTTTTTTGGAGTAAAAGAACAGGAAAATTACTGTGCATTCATAGCCATGAGGTTTTGAGCCTATACAGAATATTTTTATTGAGTGTGCATTCCACTGTTGAAATACTCTAGAACTTGCTTTGTTTCTTGATTGAAATGGTCTGTGATATATTTTGTAGAGATGATAGAGGCATGTTATTTCTTTAATTAGATGGCCAAACAGCTAACCTTTGCTGATATTCCTTAGTTAAGCCTAGACTTGTTATTCGTGAAAACCCTTGAATGTGAATAGCCACTTCCCCAAATAAATCCTCACCTTAATTGAAGATTAATTTTCAGTTTTGAAGTAAGGAGTGGATGTAAGTTGTGGTTACACAAGTGTTCAATGAATAGAAGTACAAATGAAAAGGGCAAAGCCCAAGGAAGAAAAGTTGGTTAGAATGAAGAAGAGTAAAAAAAATTACTCAAAAACAAGGGAAAAGAAAATAAGGTAAAATGTTCTTAAAAAGAGAACGACAAAAGAGAAAAAGTCAAATGAAGGAGAAGAAAGAACTGGAAAGAAGAAGAAAAGCGTTAC
Organism: Gastrolobium bilobum; assembly: GCF_033153095.1. NCBI lineage: Eukaryota > Viridiplantae > Streptophyta > Magnoliopsida > Fabales > Fabaceae > Gastrolobium > Gastrolobium bilobum. Next base: position 247,648 of record NW_026897243.1, on the reverse strand, counting down.
AACTAGAAGAAACGAATTATACTTATCCCTTTCTTCTGAATCTGAATTTTTAATATTGAGCTTCGTTCCAAAAATCTTTCCCTTCCTTTAACCAAGCCACATTACAACCCTGCTGAAGACCTCTTGATCTGCTTGATGTATCATAAGAACTGTGGAGAGCAAGAATATAAGCAAGCCTATGGTAGTGTTGATTCAGTGGAAGAAGAATAAAACACCAACCCTCTAGATGATATTTTGATCTATTTTGAGAATAGTCCTAAGAATTTTAAAAGAAAAGTAGTTGTATGCAAAACCCTCTAAATACGAATTATAGCTTTCAGAAGTGAAATTCCTAGGGCATGTCATCTTAATTGAAGGAGTGGTTGTGGACCCTAATAAGATAGAGGTAATGATGGATTGGGAGAGACACAAAATTGTTACTAAAGTTAGGAGTTTCTTGGGATTGGCAGGTTACTACCAGAGATTCATTGAAGGATTCTCTAAGATGGTGTTACCACTTACCCATCTTACCAGAAATGAGACTTCATTTGTGTGACCTATGAGTGTGAGGAATATTTTCAGGAGTTGAAGGATAGGTTGACGACTGCGCCAGTGTTGACCCTTCCTGATCCTGAAGAGGAGTTTGAGTTGTACTGTGATGCCTCTAAGAAGATACTAGGTTGCATGTTGATGTATAGAAAGAGACTAGTCACTTATGCTTTGAGGCAGCTAAAGTCTCATGAGGAGAACTACCCAACTCATGATCTTGAATTGGCTGCTATTGTTTTTGCCTTGAAGATATGGAGATACTACCTATATGGGATAAAATTCATTGTGTCAACCTCTTGAGATTCCACAATGAAAGTATGACAGCATTTCTATGGACTTTGTTGTTGGGTTGCCCAAGACTCAGGCTGATGTTGACTCTATTTGGGTCATTGTGGATAGTTTGACCAAGTTTTCCCATTTTCTTCCAGTGAAGGTGAGCTTCTCTATGGAGCAGTTCGCCAAGCTGTATGTTCGAGAGATTGTGAAGCTTTATAGGGTGCCCAAGAATATCATTAGTGATCGGGACCTGAAGTTCACGTCTTGATTTTGGGAGGTTTTGCAGGGAGCTTTTGGCACTCAGTTGAGGCTGAGTACCGCCTATGACCCTCAGAATGATAGACAGACTGAGCGGACCATCCAGACATTAGAAGGCATGTTGAGAGCTTGCACCTAGGAGCGAAGATAGACATGAGATCGACACCTTCCACTGGAGGAATTTTCTTACAACAACAATCTTCATGCTAGCCTGGGTCTGGCTCCTTACGAGGAATTGTATGGCAAGAGATGTCAGACTCCTACTTATTGGTCAGAGGTTGGAGATCTGGAGTTGTTTGGTCTGGACTTTGTCCAAGATACTACCCAGCAGATCTTAAAGATTAGAGAAAAGTTGAAGCAAGCACATATTTGGCAAAAAAGTTACTACGATAATAAGCATCGACCCCTTGAGTTCAACGAGGGTGAATATGTATTTGTGAAACTTTCACCGGTAACTAGAGTTGGTCGTGCCCTATGAGTGAGGAATTTGAGCCCTAGATTCATTTGGTCATACCAGAAACTTGGTAGGGTAGGACCTATAACCTACCGGCTTGCCTTGCCTCCGAACTTGGCCGACATCCATGATATGTTTCATGAATCTCTACTCCGGAGGTACATAGCTTATGCATCTCACATTGTACAACTTGATGATGTAGAAGTACGGGAGAACCTTAAGACTCCCGTAGGACCACTCAAGATTCTTGATCATAGTGAGAAGAAGCTGAGGAACAAGACCATTGCTATAGTCAAGGTACAATGGGAATACAGAACGCCTGAAGAGTGCACTTGGGAGCGGGACGACGAGCTTCTCTGACAATATTCCAAGTTTAGGGACAAGTATGTCTCTAATTTTGCGGACAAAATTTTAAAAAGCTAGGGTAAATGTAAGAACTTGCACTACTAAATTGGGAATTTTAATAATTTAATTATGAAATTAGAAAATATTAAATAAATAACATAGGATAATTATAGAGAAATTATAATTATTAATATTAAGTCGCTTTTCAAAATGAAAGTGTAAACACTGGGTATTTCACGGTATAAATACGTACAGACGAAGTGACTCGAAAAATAAAAATAAAAAATATGAATTTTTCTAGAAAATATACTAAGTCAATATTACAAAGTTTGAGAGAAAAATAATTAGCTGAGGTGCAGTAACTAATATCGGGTATGTTAAGTTAGACTGCTGAATATTACTAAAACCCTTATTTCCTATAACACTTTATTAAACCTACGTAGACCATCTTTCTAAAAACCTAGAGCTCTCTTCTTCTCCCTCTCCAAGTTACTTGACCTCTCTTCTTCTCCCTCTCCAAGTTACTTGACCTCTCTTCCATTGAAACTACCCAATCTCTCACCTTTCACTACTTTTTTCTTCCTTGATCACTCTAAACTCAAGAAAGCTACCATCTTACAAGGGAAAAGGCGATTCTTGGAGTGCCATGGTTGCTGTTTTGTAGAGTTAATGGGCTGTCCTCTTTTGTTATGTGGGTTGGAGCCATTTTCACACCCATTGGAGTACCAAGAAGCCACCTTTAGGAGGAAAGAACTCACTTTTAACAAGCCAACTTTGTGTACTTTGTTGAACATAATCAAAGTAGGGGTTTTTGATCTTGAAGGCACTTCCTTTTCTGTTTTTGAAGCCTTGGGTACACTCTCCATCCTTTATTCTTGAGTTTCTTGGTAAAGAACTAAGCTTTAAGGTCAAAAAAAAATTAAAATATTACTATTTTAATAAATAATTATGAATACATAGCTGTTTTGAAACTATCTACGGAACTATTGCACTCATTCATGCCCAAATTAGGTGTGACTATTCACGCCCAAATTAGGCGTGACTCCCAAGGCATTCACGCCTAATTTAGGCGTGAATCATCTGGTGTTGACACTTGGCAAAAATAGTCAACTTACGAACTGTAAAACTTTGGAAAGCCATAACTTTTTGAATGAGGTAATTCTTTTTTTGATTCCACATAACTTTTCGAGATCTACGCAATGACATCTCATTTGATATATTTTATCTCTCACAAACACAATTCAAATTTGCAATAATTGTATTATATAGTGTATTACCAAAAAAATTTAAAAAATTATTATTAATAAGAAAACAAAATAAAGATTTAATTTGTGATTTAAACTCAAAAATCAATATGAAAAATCTGTATTAATAAAGAAAATAATTAAATAAATATTCTAAACACTTGCTAGAATATTATATAAATTTGTATATATTTTAATAATTAAATAAATAACCTTGTACACTATTTTTTTTTCAAACACTTGGTAGAGGCAAAAAAATTAAATATTGCTTTTTTAATAAATAATTATGAATAAGTTGCCGTTTTGAACCTAATTATGAATATATTGCACTCATTCACGCCCAATAATGGTACTATATCATTAAATTCAAAATTCAAAATTCAAATAACCTCCAATAAGTTGATTGCATTTTATATTTAATAGGAGTAGATTGTGTTTTGTATTTAATAGGAGCTGATTGCGTTATAATTTTATGAGTTGGTTACAGATTGTCTCCAATTCAAATAAATTTGCTGGAGGTTATTTGAATTTTGAATTTAATGTTATAGGAGTTGATTGCGTTTTGTATTTAATAGGAGTTGATTACGTTTTGTGTTTAATAGGAAATTTGATGCCATCTTATTTATAGATGAGTTAATCCACTTTGGTGCCATCTTTATAGTATCATTGTTGCAAATTTGAATTTTGTTTGTGAGAAATAAAATATATCAAATGAGATGTCATTGCGTAGATCTCGAAAAGCTATGTGGAATCAAAAAAAGAATTACCTCAATTAAAGTTATGGCCTTATAAAGTTTTACGGTTAAACTATTAATTTTTGTGCCACGTGTCAACACCAGACGAGTCACGCCTAATTTAGGCGTGAATGCCTTGGGAGTCACGCCTAACTTAGGCATGAATAGTCACGCTTAATTTGGGCATGAATGAGTGCAATAGATCCGTAGATAGTTTCGAAACAGTTATGTATTCGTAATTATTTATTAAAATAGTAATATTTTAACGTTTTTTCCAAATAACATTATCGATGCCGGAGCAGGGAGTTAATAAAGATTATGCATAATTATAGTAAAATAATTCTCTAGAAGCTAGAATAATGCTTAAGTCACTTTTCTGATGAAAAGTGCATATACCTGTTTTGCTTCGCGGTATAAATGTGTACTGGTGAAGTATTCTGAAAAATCATAACAAAAATATAAATATTCCTAGAAAATATCTAAGTCTAGGATATCAAGTTTGGAGTAATAATAATGAGTGATGATGCCAGAACTAATACCGACTATGTATAAAACGCATACTGAAAAAGTACTGCAAAAATTATAAGAAAAATATGATAATTCCTAGAAAAATGTCTAGGTTAAGAATATGAAGTTTGGTAGAAAAATAATGAATGAAAGTAATAGAACTAATACCGGGTGTTCTAAGTTTAATAAGTGGCACTACTCTAAAAGCCCTCACTTTCCTTAAAAACACACTCTTCCTCATTCCTTACTAACCTAAGTCAGCCACCAACATCCTTCATGACAGAAAATTCCTCTCCTCTCTAGGGTTCTTTATCTTTCCAAGAACCAAGCATGAGCTTCCATCAATAGTTAACATTTCATCACTATATCATAGATACAACTTAAAGTCTTGAGTTTTAGAGAGAAAAACATCATCTTGAGTGATTTTCGTTTCTGCCATATGGAGTAAAAGTGGAATATTTTCATTGTTGAAGGCATGGATCATCTTGTTCTTCTTGTGTAGACCTTCAAAGGTGAAAAAGCTCAACCTTTCCTTTGTTATTCATGATAGAAAGTATGATTTAGATTAAAGGTTGAGTCTTGAAGTTGTTTTTATATTTAAAACGTATTGGTATGTTAATTAAATGACTAAACAAGTTTGGGAGATCATTGGAGGTCAATTACACATTAAAAACTCAGTTTTTTGCATTCTGTTGAAGAAGTATTCGAATACTTTTCAAGCAGTATTCGAATACTTTTATGGAAAAATGCAGTAATCGAATACTTCGCGAGACAACAGCGACCTAGTTTAGTAAAATCGCGATATCTCGAGCTATAGAGCTCCAAATTGAGTGAGGTTTGGACCTATGTGAATCTAACACATAGGGATACAAATCTGTATATTTTCAAATACATTGAATATGTGTATTGATCGCGATTTTTGTTTGAAGGCATGACCCTATTGCTAGAAATTCAGTTTGTTGTAGGAACTTTGCGAAAATCATAACCAGAGTTATAGAACTTCGATTGAGACATATAATATGTCGTTGGAAAAATTGTAATGTCTAGTTTAACATAGTAAAATATTAGAGCGTTTGGTAAAGAGGTGCAACACTTGTTTTAAAAATGGTAAAGGTAGTTTAATGTCAAACCGGGTAATGGAACCCATTCCTTTGAATTGTATTCAAATAAAAGGACTCATGAACCCTTATTAATGATTTAGAAACTTAAGGAGGTCAATGTAGACATTGGTAAAATTTGGATGAAGTCATAATTTAAGTATCCCACACTTGTGGCTTTGAAAAAAGCATTAAGCGTAAGAAACGAAAAAGAAATAGAGTCCCTCTAGACATTATGTCTTTGTATATATTTATTGATGAGATGTACCTTGTTAAAATAGGTTGTGATATTGTTGGATACCGCATTGGTGATCTCTCAGACATCGAGTTATTATTAAAGGACTTTACCGAAACAGGTAAGCTTTTGGTCCTCGGTTTTATCCGTTGCTTGTTCTACCAAACCCGATGGGGGATTGGTTTATGTGCATGGTATATTTTATGGAAATTATAATCATTATGTTATGAGTATTGGATATGATATTTAGCTGGATTACAAAATTATATCTGTTTATGTTATGAGTATTGGATAAGCTGTTGAGCTGAATTGTGAAATTATATCTGTTTATGTTATGAGTATTGGATATGTTGTTGAGCTGGATTAAGATATAGTGCATTTTCCATATGTATATGTATGTGGTATACAACCTAGACGGTAATCCTGAGTATGTGACAGCATACAAGATGGTGATTTTGTGGGTGGAGTACAAGCGGGGTCCTTGTACTGTAGGTTGTAGACGTATGTAATCCCTACATTTCATTCTCTGGCCAGTAGGATGCATACACACATGACATGGACATATGTGGCCTTGCACACCCATTTGATATATTGCATGGCATGCTCATTGTATGTACTGCATTGTTACTGCTATAAATGGCCCGGTATAGCCATTCCCCTTATCTTGTTATTAAGTTATTTCTTTATATATTGTTTGCATTGTTTTAGAACTTATATTATACCTGTAAGTGAGCTTGGGGTGGAGGATTCCTTGAGGACCCCTTGTCTTACTGAGACATCTGTTAGAAATCTCCCCCTTTTTGGGGCACATTTTCAGGACATGACGATCGTCAGACGGACATTGATAGAGGCAAGAGGCCAACATAGAGATTTCATTATTATTATGAGTCATGCATATTATGATCATTCATTCTACCATGAGGATACTTTATTAAGGCTAGACTTGATTGGATTTTGTCGTTATTAGAGGTGAGCATAAGGGTTGTCTATGCCACTATATACCCATTAAGTTTGTTTGCTCTTGTTGGAAGATATGTATAAGTTTATATCTTTTGGATAATTGTATTGCTTAAACCATTTGATATTGTGTCATATGAACTATGTTTCATGGACTTAGTAATTAAAGTCTTTAAATGGCTTAGGTCAGTTATAGATATAAATGAAAGTCCCTTAGGTGAATTGTATGGAAGCTGTAAGGGGTTAAAAACCCCATTGTGCGGCATAACAGGGCTGATATGGCCTCTGTCCAGGGAGTGATCGAATATGTATTCGATTACCGCCTAGCAGGAACGGATTTTCAGCTACTGTCTAGGAAGTATCCGAATACTTGGAAAAGTATTCGATTACTTCTCAGGCAGTATTCGAATACTTTTCGGGAAGTATTCAAATACTCCCCTGGGCAGTGGCATTTGCAATTCTGTTTCAAGATTTTAATGGTGTAATTTGTATCCTATGAAGATTATGTAATAAAACAAGGCTAAGGAGATCTTACGGGGTTGTCATAATAAATCCCTATGTGTTTAGTGGTAGGTTGAATGGGTAACCATAATTAATAGCTTAATAATGGTTTAAGTCAAATAGAAATGGAAAGGTTAAAGGAATTTATTTAGATAAATGATGCATGTTAAAAAGAGTTGTAAAGCCTTAATTTGGCATTCGTAAGTATGAAGAACAGAGTATGTATAATGGAGTAACTAATGGTAAAGAGAAGACAATAAACTTCAAGATGTTCTTTTGTTAGATTTGGATTATGAAATGGGTAAATAAGCTTATATGTAAATTATAAGTAAGAAAGTGGAACGAATCATGTATAACATGTAATTAGCTTGCATGCAAGTGATGATTTCAATTGATAAAGAATGGAAAAATTTTATCCACGCTTTAATGAGTTTAGCTTCCGCATTTATTCAATTAAATATGTTGCGCTTAATACCATTCTGATGATAATACACCGGGTGCACACGAGGTGTTACAATGAACAAGCCTGAGAACGAAGTATTGGACCTCTGTTATATGAAAAATTGGAGTCTTAAAGGATATTTTTGCGTGAAATGCAATTCAGCATTTCTATCGCGAAATATCGGGATATGATATCCGGATATTAGTTCGAGGATATCCAGATATTGATATCAGTATATGCCCTCGATGAATATCCAAATATTCTGCAGTTTTCGAGTTTTATGCCATTTTCCTGGACAAAACCTAGTTTAATGATATAGGGCGCTTAATTGAACTGTAGGAGTTTCTGTAAAATTAATCTAAGCCTAAAACCATGAAATTTAGGGCTCGGTGGCTTTAGAAGAAGCCTACAGTGCACGAAACGAAAAAGAAATAAAGTCAGGTTAGGCTTGAGGAGCTAGTATATGTTTATTAATGGTATGTATGTTGTGAAAACAGATTGTGACCTTGATGGACTTTGTGTTGGTGATATTTTGGTTACCATTAGACACCAAGTTGTTGTTGGAGGACTTAGCTGACAGGTAAGCTTTTAGTTCTCAGAGTTAATCCCTGTTTGTTCTACCAAACTCCATATAAGGCTAGTTGTTTGATATGGTATATGTGTTTTATTTGGAACTAGAATATATAAATTGATGCATGCTTATATATGTATGTGATGTGGTGTATTACACATGGGGATGTAAATGGGCTAGGCCGGGCCTACAACTAGCCTATATTAGGCTAGGCTTAGCCTATTACAAATAGTAAAATAGAACAAGCCTAGACTTTTAAAAAAACCTATTTAGAAAACAGGCCATAGGCTTTTTTGTACATGTCAGGCCTATAAGCCTATAGCCAGGCCTATATCATATAATTTATTTTAAATAAAATTATTATCTTAATGATTTTGATTAATAAAGTAATATTATTTTAGTTATTCTTCTAATTGTTGAATGTTTAATAGGCTTAAACAGACTAACAGGCCTAAGCCAAGACTTTTATTTTTTAAATATAGATAAGGCCAGACTTGTAATTTTGGGTCTGCACAGGCTAACAGGCCAAGCTAGACCTAGTATTTTTTACACAGATCTGGCCGATTTAAGGCAAAGCCTAACCTAGTCTAGCCTATTTACACCCCTAATTACACACATAATGGTAATCCCTGAGTGTAGTGTGAAGCTGCATAAGATGGTAATCCCTGAGTGTGTGTATAAGGTAGATGCCTTATTCTTTTGATGTATGTAGCAGACGTGCGTAAATCATACTGTTCTTTAACCAGTAGACTTGTTAGCTCACTTGCATGATATATATATATATATATATATATATATATATATATATATATATATATATGTTGGTGCATCATATGGATCTTACATTGTCTATACTATTTTAATACTATTATACTTAAAGTAAACTTGGGACGGAATGATCCTTCGAGAACCCCTAGTTTTCTAAGATTTGTTAAAATCTCACCCTGTATGGGGCATATTTTTCAGGTACAGATATTCATGAGATGGAAACTTCTAGAGGCAAGAGGCTGGAGTAGAGGTATTGCATGTAACATGTAAGGATTTACATAAACAAGTCTATGTGGCATGGACAATCCTCATGCTTACCAAATCAACGACATAATCAGCCAAGTCTCAACATAATAATCCATAAACTGAAGCTAAAAGCATAAGATAGTAAACAGGATCCAGTATCAAACATAGCAGCATAAACATGCAACATCTATCAGCTAAACTCTGGCTTCCTGCCACTAGAGGTCTCAACCCCCGCATTACCTGAACCTGAAATAAGCATTTCCCAAACGTGGGGTGAGATCTCTAAACCAGAAATCTCAGTAAGACAAGGGGTCCTCAAGGACCTTCCACCCCAAGCTCACTTACATGTGCAATATAAGTTCTAAAAGCATTTGTATCAATATCAGTTCCAATATGCAGTGCCATAGATATTCATGCCATGTGTGTCAATACTATTCTACTGGCCAGAGAAATGTAGGAATACGTCTATCACCTACATGTAATACAAGGAACACCGGTTGCACCTCACCCACAGCCTCACCGTATTGTATGTACTACATAATCAGGCTTACCGGTATAGGTGGAACACCATATGCATATCATAAAGGCACTAGCATATAACATCTCAACAGCATTTCCAAAACATCAAAAGCATGTAACACAACATGCATATAACCATACCCCCATGGGACATGGTGGAACCACAACATGGCTAAACCGAGGACACGAAAGCTTACCTTGCAAGCTCACTATCCAATGCCAAGAGTCCACACAGCTAAAGCCCAACACACAACAGATCACAATCTGATTTAGGACCAGCAAGCATATCAACATTCATAGCTCACAAGCATAAACATAAAGGCTACGTTTTCCTATTACGATTTACGTCTTAAGGCTTCACACAAAGCCATAAGCCCTTAATCATTTGATTCTGACTTAGTTAAGTTATTACAAAAGTCCAACTTCATCAATCTAGGGTCCACAAACCCCCAAATAGCCTACTGTATGAGCAGTGCAGCTACTGTTCTTCGAAATCCCAGAATATCCGGATATATGTCGGGGGCATATCCGGATATCTCTCTTCCAATATCCGGATATCCATATCCGGATATTCAGATCCCCATATCCGGATATCAATATCCAGATATTCACAACGAAATATCCGGATATTTCGCGACAGAACCCAGATTCTGCATTTCGCGAAAATCCAAACCAAAGGTCCAACCTTTACTGATTACAGAAGCTTAAACATGCATTTCTAAGTGTGTTAAGCATTACCCAAAGTTAGGTTATCATCTTTAGCTCATTATATGCATCAAGGTTCCATTTTTAAGTATAAAAACTCAAGTTCAAGTGTGATGATCATACCACAAGCTCAAAACAGAGGATGAAGGTGCTCTTGGAGCTCTCCCTACAGCTCCAAAGGTGCAGGCACTAAGGTGAACGAAAATGATGCACAAGTTAGCTCTTTTACCCAACAAGAAAGCTCATTGGAGCTTCAAAACACCAAATAAAGGCTCCCTCCTCACTAAAACCAGAGAACATCACTCTCAACCTCACAAGACAGAAGCCACTCCCCTACTCACAATGATGATTCTCATTCACACCAAGTGTTTAGATGAAGAGAAATGGAAGAAAAGGCTTCAAGCTCACCAAATGAAGCAAGTAGGCAATGGAACAGTAACAAGGAGCTGACCAGCCACCTACTCACGTAGGAAAAGAGAGAGTCTAGGGTTTTGTGCCCAACATAAGTGTATATATAGCCACTTAACCATAAAACACACAGTATTAACTTTAATTGCTACGCTTAGCATTTTAATCCCAAACTCATGATTCTTAACCTACTCAATTTTACAAGAATTATCATATTTTTCTTATATTTTTCGGAGCACCTTTCCGGTACGCGCTTTCCATAGCCAGTACCAGTTTCTTGCACCAGTTTTCATTATTTTAATTTGAAACTTGTTTTACAAGTCCTATATATTATTCTAGGAATTATCATGAACTTATTATAATTTTTCGGGATACTTTTTTGGTACGCATTTATACCGACTAGCAGAACCGGTATCTGCACTTTTCTTCCGAAAAGTGACTTTCAGCATTCTTAACCACTTTCTATAATTATATAAGCCTCATAATAATTATTAGGGTCAATTATGGAATCATTTCCTAATTTTGAATATTTAATTAATTAATTTTCTTAATTAACGGTGCGGGTTCTTACATTCTCCCCACCTTTTTAGAATTTTGTCCTCAAAATCATAAACATACCTGTCTCGAAACTCGGGGACTGCCGGAGAAGCTCGTCCTCACGCTCCCAAGTACACTCCTTAGGATTTCGTCCAGTCCACTGCACTTTGACCATCGGAATGATCTTGCTCCTCAGCTGCTTCTCGCCACGATCGAGAATCTTGAGCGGTCCGACGGGAGTCTTTAGGTTCTCCCGAACCTCCACGTCATCAGGTTGCACCACGTGCGAAGGATCTGCTATGTACTTCCGAAGCTGAGACACGTGAAACACGTCGTGGATATTGGCCAAGTTCGGAGGCAAGGCAAGCCGGTAGGCAACAGGTCCTACTCTACCAAGAATCTGGTATGGCCCAATATAACGCGGGCTCAGCTTCCTCACTCCGAGTGTCCGACCAACATCGGTGACAGGTGAAAGTCTCACAAACACGTGCTCACCCTCACTGAACTCCAGTGGACGATGCTTGACATCATAGTAGCTCTTCTGGCGATTCTGCACCTGCTTCAACTTTTCACGGATCATCTAGATCTGCTGGGTGGTATCTTGGACAAAGTCTAAGCCAAAAAGCTCCTTGTCTCCAATCTCAGACCAACAGGTAGGGGTCTGACACCTCCTACCATACAGTGCTTCGTAGGGCGCCATGCCCAGGCTAGCATGAAAGCTGTTGTTGTACGAAAATTCAACCAACGAAAGGTACCTATCCCATGCCGACCCTGCTCCAACGTGCAAGCCTGCAACATGTCCTCCGAGGTCTGGATGGTCCTCTCAGTTTGTCCATCAGTTTGAGGGTGATAGGCGGTACTCAATCTCAACTGCGTACCAAAAGCCTCCTACAGTGCCTCCCAGAATCGAGATGTGAACTTCGGGTCCTTATCACTGATGATACTCTCGGGCACCTCGTTAAGACTCACAATCTCGCGAACATAAAGCTTGGCCAACTGCTCTGTAGTGAAGCTCACCTTCACTGGAAGAAAATGGGCAGACTTCGTCTGTCTGTCCACAATGACCCAGATAAAGTCACAACCCGCCTGAGTCTTCGGCAATCCCACCATGAAGTCCATGGAAATACCTTCCCACTTCCACTAAGGTACTTCAAGAGGTTGAAGTTCACCAGACGGTCTCTGATGTTCGATCTTCACCATCTGGCAAACCAAACACTTAGACACAAAGACAGCAACATCTTTCTTCATGCCCGACCACCAGAAGTTCTTCTTCAGGTCTTGATACATCTTAGTAGCACCAGGGTGGATAAAAAACTGGCCCTTATGGGCTTTTGCCATAACCTCATCGGTCAACGGAACTCAAGGAACCATGATCCTCTATTGAAACAAAAGAAGTCCATCTTCATTCCAAGACCCACCGTCTTGGTACTTCACATAATCTAGACACTATCTCTGAACTTGTACCTCTTTGATCTTTTCTAACAGCTCATTCACGACGTCTGCTGCTTCCATCTCAAGAAGTGCACTCCCACACGGAGCGGTCTCAGGTTTCGGAACTTCTCAACCACATCAAAGTTACCAAGTAACAAACTAGATGAGCTCCCAGGTTTCCGGCTCAAAGCATCAGCTACCACATTGGCCTTACCAGGATGGTACTTCAACTCAAAGTCGTAATCCTTTATGAACTCCATCCATCTCCTCTGCCTCATGTTCAGCTCTTTCTGGTCGAAGAGATACTTCAAACTCTTGTGGTCACTGAACACCACAAACTTCAAACCAAAAAGATAATGCCTCCAAATCTTGAAAGCAAACACAATAGCAGCCAACTCCAAGTCATGAGTAGGGTAGTTCTCCTCATTAGGCTTTAGCTGCCTCGAAGCATAGGCAATCACTTTGCCTAACTACATCAACACATAACCTAGCCCCTTCCCGGAGGCGTCGGTGTAAAGCTCAATCTCAAGCGCAGGATCAGGAAGGACCAACACAGGTGCAGTAGTCAGTTTCTCCTTCAACTCCTGAAAACAGACCTCACACTCGTGAGTCCACACAAATGGAGTCTCCTTCCGGGTAAGACGAGTCAAAGGGAGAACCATCATGGAGAAACCCTTGATGAACCTCCGATTGTAACCTGCCAAACCCAGAAAGCTCCTCACTTCCGTAACTGTCTTGGGCCTCTCCCAATCCAGTACAGCCTCGATCTTGTTCGGATACACTGCAACTCCTTCAGCAGAAATAACATGCCCAAGAAACTTCACAGACTTGAGCCAAAACTCACACTTTGAAGGCTTCGCATACAGCTTCTTCTCCTTCAGCACTTGCAGAACAATTCTCAAATGCTCCACATGTTCCTTGTAAGAACCTGCACTGTTAATTAAGGTTTTAATTAATTAATTATGCAAACTTAGGAAATGATTCCATAATTGACCCTAATAATTATTAAGAGGCTTTAATAATTATGGTAAGTGATTAAGAATGCTGAAAGTCGCTTTTCGGAAGAAAAGTGCAGATACCGGTTCTGCTAGTCGGTATAAATGCGTACCGAAAAACCCGAAAAATTAAAGTAAGTGCATGATAATTACTGTAATAATATGTAGGACTTGTAAAACGAGTTTGAACTCCAAATAATGAGAACTGGTGCTAGAAACCGGTACTGGCTTTGAAAAGCGCGTACCGGAAAGGTGCTCAGAAAAATATAAGAAAAATATGATAAATCTTAGAAAATTATGTAGTTTCATAATCCAAAGTTTGGGATTAAAATGCTAAGCGTAGCAATTAAAGTTAATACTGTGTGTTTAATGAGTAAGTGTCTATAAATATGGCTTTTAAGGGGCACACAACCCTAGATAACTACTTGGCTGCGTGGCTTCTCTTGGAGGCTGACCAGAAAGAGTGTTCTTAAGCTTCCTTCTCCATTTCTTGAGCAAGCATTCACCTTTTATGCTTGTTCTTTCCTTTAAACACTTGGTAAGGGTGAGGGTTGGCCTTGGGACTGCATTGTGGTGTTGTTTCTGAGTTGTGAAGTCTGTGTGAGGGAGGTTTGGTTGCTGACTTGTTGGTTTTGGGTTGAGAGAAGCTTGGTTTTGGTTTTTGGAGGTCCAAGTGGTGACCATTGTGTTAAAGAACCAACCTTTGTGAAGCCATTTTCGTGCATCTTCCTTGAGTCAGACTCGAGGGGCTGTGTTGAGCTCCAAGAGCATCTCCCTTTGCTATTTTTGAGCTGTGGTATGATCACCAACCTTTAACTTGAGTTTTAAGGCTTAAAAATGGTACCTTGATGCATCTAATGACTAAAAGATGATAACTTGTTGTTGGGTAATGTTGAACACGCCTAGAAATGCATGATTAGGTGTTTAAAATCGGTAAAAAGGGAACCTTTAAGGGATATCTTCACGAAAATGTAGAAACTGCATTCTGTCGTAAAATATCCGGATATTTGTCGAACAGGTATCCGGATATTGGATATCCGGATATGTGGTTTTGGGATATCCGAATATTGGATATCCGGATATGTGAATCTGTATATCCGGATATGCCGGACAGTGAGATATCCGGATATTGCATATCCGGATATGGTCCTGAGGAATATCCCGATATTCTGGGATTTCGCAGAACATTAGCTGTGTTGTGTGTACAGTAGGCTATTGGGGGTTTGTGGACCCTAGTTTGATGAAGTTGAACTTCTGTATTTTATGGACTAAGCCAGAATCACGGGATTAAGGGCTTGTGGCTTTGTTAGAAGCTTTAAGTCTTGAAAACGTAATGAAAAGGCGTTGTCTTTAATTTGTATGCATGTGGTACATGTTTATTGATTTATATTTGGTCCATATCAGATTGTGATCTGTTGCGATTGGACTTTGAGCTTGTGGCATTGGATAGCTAGCTTAGAGGTAAGCTTTCGTGTCCTCGGTTTAGACATGTTGTGGTTCCACCATGTCCCATGGAGATATGGTATATGCATGCTGTGTTACATGCTTCTGATGTTTTGGAAATGCTGTTGAGCTATTGTATGTTAGTGCCTTGTTGATATGCATGGAGGTGTTCCACCTATACGGTAAGCCTGAGTATGTAGAACATACAAGAGGGTGAGGCTGTGGGTGAGGTGCAAGCGGTGTTCCTTGTACTACATGTAGGGAATAGACGTATTCCTATATTTCTCTGGCCAGTAGATAGTGATTACACACATGCCATAGATATCTGTTGCACTACATAGTTTTGGAACTGATAATGATATAAATGCTTTTTGAACTTATATTGCACATGTAAGTGAGCTTGGGGTGGAAGATCCTTGAGGACCCCTTGTCTTACTGAGATTTCTAGTTTAGAGATCTCACCCCACGTTTGGGGAATGCTTATTTCAGGGTCAGGTAATGTTGAGACCTCAGGCGGCAGGAGGCCGGAGCTGAGTTAGATTTGCTGTTATTTATGCTGACATGTTGGACGCTGGATTTGCATGCTGCTTATATGCTTATAGCTTCAGTTCATGTTTATGGAGTTTTATGTTGAGACTTGTTGTTTACGCTGTTTATTTGGTGAGCATGGGGATTGTCCATGACACATAGTATTGTTATGTCTTGATTATGTCTTGAGTTTTTTTGGGTTGTAATAATGTATCACGATATTTTTCGGATTAGGAGATGTAATACCGTGATGTAGATACACACTTTATTTATATATTGAGGTATTTCAGTAGATGTCTTATTGCAATTTACATACAAACGATATTTTATGAAATTGATTAAGTAATCAAGTTGGTAATCGATAATGACGTCATAATTGAAAAGAAAAAGAATATTCCGCATTTTTAATTAAGCACCGCTTAATACGATGTAATTTTAATATTCCGGGTATACACGGGGTGTTACATTTTATGGTATCATAGCAACGGTTCAAGGGAAAAGCCTGTATATATTGCAACGATTAGGATGTTTGGTTGTGTCTGTTTTGTGTGTTTGCTCCGTCGAGTATTATTATGATAATGCATATGTGACCACATTGCGTGGGCGTGATCCACTCATAATTTGTGTAACTTGTGCAGAATCATGGTAAGACCCGGGAGAAACTGCGAGACTTCGGAGGATCGGCCCGATCCTGTCTTGGCTGCATTAGCTGAGATGCAGGCGGCCCGACTAGCCGACCAGGAGGCCATGAGAATGGCAAACCAGGCCATGTTGGACGCCATCAGAGAGGCGAACAGGAAGGCCACTAAGGACGTGTTGGAGGCCAACCGTCTGGCGAACATGACGATGTTTAGAGTCATGTTGGAGGAGATGAGGAATGGCCCTGATGTTGGTCATGCCCCTCCGCCACCACCTCCACCGCCGCCACCACCACCACCTCCACCCAGTCTGCAGGATGACTCTCAGAGTCAGATGGGAGATGGCAGTCATCTTACGGGGGCCATGCAGACCGTCCCTGTTTTTGTTGAGGATCGAGATGAGATCGATCGCCGGCTGAATGCTTTCCGTAAGCATAAGCCACCTGCCTTTGATGGATCCTTTGATCCTGTTGCTGCGGCACGTTGGCTACAGGTGTTGGACAAGATATTTTGGGTCATGCAGTGCACAGATCCGCAGAAGTTGATGTTCGCTACTTACATGCTGGAGGGCGATGCCCATGAGTAATGGACAAAACTTTCTCATGTCTACGAGATGCAGGGTCATGTGATGACTTGGCCTATGTTCGAGGATTTCTTCTTGGGTCAGTACTTTCCATATGGCGCTCAGGAGAGGCAGCATGGAGAGTTTGATAGATTGGTTCAGGGCTCGTTGTCTGTGGACGAGTACCTGGCTAAGTTCAACCAGTTGGTGAAGTTTGCATACTTCAGGATGGCGAGGCCTAGTCCTACATTTCTGGCTGTTAAGTTCCGCAGGGGACTTAGGGAGGATATTGCTGGTTACCTAACTGGTTCTGCTTCTAGAGATTTTGGGACACTGGTTCAGCAGTGTCGTGAATTGAAGATCACTACAGCTCGAGTAAGGCCAAGAAGGCCAAGGTTGCTGAGGCGACGAAGGTTGCAGCTGGTAGTTCCACTTCTTGGCGAGACAGGAAGTTTGGGAACAAAGGAAAGGATAAACAGTTGGCAGCTCGGCAGGCGCCGAGTCAGTTCAAGAGGACTTCTGCTCAGGGGAGTGCAGCGAGACCTCCTGCTCCCAGGTGTTCGGGATGCGGGAAGACTCATTTTGGGCCGTGTTCTACCGGCCAGTTGATTTGCTTTCAGTGTGGCAAGGAGGGCCACTTCTCCAGAGACTGTCCGTCAACGACGGCGAGGGCTACTGCAGTGCAGGCAGTGCCACTCCAGATGGTTCCCCTTCCACATACTTCGGCACCGGCAGTGCCACCATCTTCTGGGAGAGTTTATACTCTGGATCGTCAGCAGTCGGATCGAGCTCCGAACCTTGTCAGAGGTACTGTTACGATTGGTTCATCAGTTGTTGATGTGTTGTTTGACTCTGGGGCTACGCATTCTTTTGTTGCTACCCCGATTGCTGTGGGGCTTGAGTTACCCAGTGATGTGCTTTCTCCACCGATGCGGGTGACTACCGCCACCGGAGAAAGATGTGATGCTACCACTGTTCATCGCGATGTGGCGTTTCAGTGGGATGGCCGTGAGTTCTCGGTAGATCTGATAGGGTTGCCGATGGCCAACTTGGAGGTTATTCTGGGCATGGATTGGCTGTCCATAAATTGTGTTAAGATTGACTGTTGTGCCAAGCGTGTAGTGTTGTCTCCGTGTGATTCCACAGCCAGTTCCTCGCCGTACATTTCGTTGTTGCAGGCTAGGAGAGCCTTGAGAGCAGGGGCATTTGGTTATGTCATGTTGGAAGGTTCGGTGAGTGGTACACAGGAGGACATCACCGGCATTCCTGTGGTGAGGGAGTTCCTCGAGGTGTTTCCTGAGGAGATTCCTGAGTTTCCGCCACAGAGGGAGATAGAGTTCTCCATTGATCTGTTGCCTGGTGTGGGGCCGATTTCTTTAGCTCCATACCAGATGTCGCCACTGGAGTTGGCAGAGCTGAAGAAGCATATTGAGGATCTTTCAGCGAAAGACTTTATTAGACCGAGTGTGTCTCCTTGGGAGCACCGGTTATCTTTGTGAAGAAGAAGGACGGGACAATGCGATTGTTCACCGACTACAGGCAGCTGAACAAGGTGACAATCAAGAACAAGTATCCCCTTCCTCGGATTGATGATCTGTCAGATCAGGTCAGGGGTGCTTATGTGTATTCCAAGGTTGATCTCCGGTCCGGATACCATCAGATTCGGGTGAAGCCGGAGGATGTCCCGAAGACCGCATTTCACTCGAGATATGGTCATTTTGAGTACTTGGTGATTCTGTTCGGTCTCACCAATGCACCTGCTGTGTTCATAGATTACATGAACCGGATTTTCCAGCAGTACCTGGATCAGTTTGTGATCGTCTTCATTGACGACATTTTGATTTACTCCAACACAGAGGAAGAGCATGTGGAGCATTTGAGAACTGTTCTGCAAGTGCTAAAGGAGAAGAAGTTGTATGCGAAGCCTTCCAAATGTGAGTTCTGGCTCAAGTCTGTGAAGTTTCTTGGGTATGTTATTTCTGCTGAGGGCGTTGCGTGGATCCGAACAAGATTGAGGCCGTGCTGGATTGGGAGAGACCCAAGACAGTTATGGAAGTGAGGAGCTTTCTGGGTTTGGCAGGTTACTTTCGGAGGTTCATCAAGGGATTCTCCACCATGGTTTTGCCATTGACTCGCCTTACTCGGAAGGAGACTCCATTTGTGTGGACTCACGAGTGTGAGGTCTGTTTTCAGGAGTTGAAGGAGAGACTGACTACTGCTCCTGTGTTGGTCCTTCCTGATCCTGCGCTTGAGATTGAGCTTTACATCGACGCCTCCGGGAAGGGGCTAGGTTGTGTGTTGATGCAGTTGGGCAAAGTGATTGCCTATGCTTCGAGGCAGTTGAAACCTCATGAGGAGAACTACCCTACTCATGACTTGGAGTTGGCTGCTATTGTGTTTGCTTTCAAGATTTGGAGGCATTATCTTTTTGGTTTGAGGTTTGTGGTGTTCAGTGACCACAAGAGTTTGAAGTACCTATTCGACCAGAAGGAGTTGAACATGAGGCAGAGGAGATGGATGGAGTTCATAAAGGACTACGACTTTGAGCTAAGGTATCATCCTGGCAAGGCCAATGTGGTAGCTGATGCTTTGAGTCGGAAATCCAGTAGTTCATCCAGTTTGTTACTTGGTAACTTCGATGTGGTTGAGAAGTTCCGCAACTTGGCAGTGACCGCTCCGTGTGAGAGTGTACTTCTCGGGTTGGAAGCATCAGATGTTGTGAACGAGTTGCTAGAAAAGATTAAAGAGGCACAAGTTCAGAGAGAGTGTCTGGATTATGTGAAGAACCAAGACGGAGTGTCTTGGAATGATGATGGATTGCTTTTGTTTCAGTAGAGGATTGTAGTTCCTCGAGGTCCGTTGACAGAAGAGGTTATGGTAGAAGGCCATAAGGGCCAGTTTTCTATCCACTCTGGTGCTACTAAGATGTATCAAGACTTGAAGAAGAACTTCTGGTGGCCGGGCATGAAGAAAGATGTTGATATCTTTGTGTCCAAGTGTTTGGTTTGCCAGAAGGTGAAGATTGAGCATCAGAGACCGTCTGGTGAACTTCAACCTCTTGAAGTACCACAGTGGAAGTGGGAAGGTATTTCCATGGACTTCGTGGTAGGATTGCCAAAGACTCAGGCGGGTTGTGACTCTATTTGGGTCATCGTGGAATGACTGACGAAGTCTGCCCATTTTCTTCCAGTGAAGGTGAGCTTCACTACAGAGCAGTTGGCCAAGCTTTATGTCCGCGAGATTGTGAGGCTTCATGGGGTGCCCGAGAGTATCATTAGTGATAGGGACCCGAAGTTCACATCTCGGTTCTGGGAGGCGCTGCAGGAGGCTTTTGGTACGCAGTTGAGATTGAGTACCGCCTATCACCCTCAGACTGATGGACAGACTGAGAGGACCATCCAGACCTTAGAGGACATGTTGCGAGCTTGCACGTTGGAGCAGGGCTCGGCATGGGATAGGTACCTTCCGTTGGTTGAGTTTTCTTGCAACAACAGCTTTCATGCTAGCCTGGGCATGGCGCCCTACGAAGCACTGTATGGTAGGAGGTGTCAGACTCCTACTTGTTGGTCTGAGGTTGGGGACAAGGAGATTTTTGGCTTGGACTTTGTCCAAGATACCACCTTGCAGATCCAGATGATCCGTGAAAAGTTGAAGCAGGCGCAGAATCGCCAGAAGAGCTACTATGATGACAAGCATCGTCCGTTGGAGTTCAGTGAGGGTGAGCACGTGTTTGTGAGACTTTCACCTGTCACCGGTGTTGGTCGGGCACTCGGAGTGAGGAAGCTGAGCCCGCGATATATTGGGCCATACCAGATCCTTGGTAGAGTAGGACTTGTTGCCTACCGGCTTGCCTTGCCTCCGAACCTGGCTAACATCCACGACGTGTTTCACGTGTCTCAGCTTCAAAAGTACATAGCAGATCCGCCGCACGTGGTGCAACTGGATGATGTGGAGGTTCGGGAGAACCTGAAGACTTCCATGGACCACTCAGAATTCTCGATCGTGGCGAGAAGCAGCTGATGAGCAAGATCATTCCTATAGTCAAGGTGCAGTGGACCGAAAGAACTCCTGAGGAGTGTACTTGGGAGCGTGAGGACGAGCTTCTCCGGCAGTACCCCGAGTTTCGACCAGGTATGTTTCTGATTTTGAGGTCAAAATCCTAAAAAGGTGGGGTGAATGTAAGAACCAGCACCGTTAATTAAGGTATTTAATTAATTAATTATGCAAAATTAGGAAATGATTCCATAATTGACCCTAATAATTATTAAGAGGCTTTAATAATTATGGTAAGTGATTAAGAATACTGAAAGTCGCTTTTCGGAAGAAAAGTGCAGATACCGGTTCTGCTAGTCGGTATAAATGCGTACCGAAAAAGTATCCCGGAAAATTAAAGTAAGTGCATGATAATTACTAGAATAATATGTAGGACTTGTAAAACGAGTTTGAAGTCCAAATAATGAGAACTGGTGCTAGAAACCGATACTGGCTTTGAAAAGCGCGTACCGGAAAGGTGCTCAGAAAAATATAAGAAAAATATGATAAATCTTAGAAAATTATGTAGTTTAATAATCCAAAGTTTGGGATTAAAATGCTAAGCGTAGCAATTAAAGTTAATACTGTGTGTTTAATGAGTAAGTGTCTATAAATATGGCTTTTAAGGGGCACACAACCCTAAATAACTACTTGGCTGCGTGGCTTCTCTTGGAGGCTGACATGAAAGAGTGTTCTTAAGCTTCCTTCTCCATTTCTTGAGCAAGCATTCACCTTTGATGCTTGTTCTTTCCTTTAAACACTTGGTAAGGGTGAGGGTTGGCCTTGGGACTGCATTGTGGTGTTGTTTATGAGTTGTGAAGTCTGTGTGGGGGAGGTTTGGTTGTTGACTTGTTGGTTTTGGGTTGAGAGAAGCTTGGTTTTGGTTTTTGGAGGTCCAAGTGGTGACCATTGTGTTAAAGAACCAACCTTTGTGAAGCCATTTTCGTGCATCTTCCTTGAGTCAGACTTGAGGGGCTGTGTTGAGCTCCAAGAGCATCTCCCTTTGCTATTTTTGAGCTGTGGTATGATCACCAACCTTTAACTTGAGTTTTAAGGCTTAAAAATGGTACCTTGATGCATCTAATGACTAAAAGATGATAACTTGTTGTTGGGTAATGTTGAACACGCCTAGAAATGCATGATTAGGTGTTTAAAATCGGTAAAAAGGGAACCTTTAAGGGATATCTTCACGAAAATGTAGAAACTGCATTCTGTCGTAAAATATCCGGATATTTGTCGAACAGGTATCAGGATATTGGATATCCGGATATGTGGTTTTGGGATATCCGGATATTGGATATCCGGATATGTGGTTTTGGGATATCCGGATATTGGATATCCGGATATGTGAATCTGTATATCCGGATATTGCATATCCGGATATGGACAGTGAGATATCCAGATATTGCATATCCGGATATGGTCCCGAGGAATATCCGGATATTCTGGGATTTCGCAGAACAGTAGCTGTGTTGTGTGTACAGTAGTCTATTGGGGGTTTGTGGACCCTAGTTTGATGAAGTTGAACTTCTGTATTTTATGGACTAAACCAGAATCACGGGATTAAGGGCTTGTGGCTTTGTTAGAAGCTTTAAGACTTGAAAACGTAATGAAAATGCGTTTTCTTTAATTTGTATGCATGTGGTACATGTTTATTGATTTATATTTGGTCCATATCAGATTGTGATCTGCTGTGATTGGACTTTGAGCTTGTGGCATTGGATAGCTAGCTTAGAGGTAAGCTTTCGTGTCCTCAGTTTAGCCATGTTGTGGTTCCACCATGTCCCATGGGGATATGGTATATACATGCTGTGTTACATGCTTCTGATGTTTTGGAAATGCTGTTGAGCTATTGTATGTTAGTGCCTTGTTGATATGCATGGAGGTGTTCCACCTATACGGTAAGCCTGAGTATGTAGAACATACAAGAGGGTGAGGCTGTGGGTGAGGTGCAAGCGGTGTTCCTTGTACTACATGTAGGGAATAGACGTATTCCTATATTTCTCTGGCCAGTAGATAGTGATTACACACATGCCATGGATATCTGTTGCACTACATAGATTTGGAACTGATAATGATATAAATGCTTTTTGAACTTATATTGCACATGTAAGTGAGCTTGGGGTGGAAGATCCTTGAGGACCCCTTGTCTTACTGAGATTTCTAGATTAGAGATCTCACCCCACGTTTGGGGAATGCTTATTTCAGGGTCAGGTAATGTTGAGACCTCAGGCGGCAGGAGGCCGGAGCTGAGTTAGATTTGCTGTTATTTATGCTGACATGTTGGACGCTGGATTTGCATGCTGCTTATATGCTTATAGCTTCAGTTCATGTTTATGGAGTTTTATGTTGAGACTTGTTGTTTACGCTGTTTATTTGGTGAGCATGGGGATTGTCCATGACACATAGTATTGTTATGTCTTGATTATGTCTTGAGTTTTTTTGGGTTGTAATAATGTATCAGGATATTTTCCGGATTAGGAGATGTAATACCGTGATGTAGATACACACTTTATTTATATATTGAGGTATTTCAGTAGATGTCTTATTGCAATTTACATACAGGCGATATTTTATGAAATTGATTAAGTAATCAAGTTGGTAATCGATAATGACGTCATAATTGAAAAGAAAAAGAATATTCCGCATTTTTAATTAAGCACCGCTTAATACGATGTAATGTTAATATTCCGGGTATACACGGGGTGTTACACTCCTCCTCCGACTTGGAATAAATCAAAATATCATCAATAAACACGACCACAAACTGATCCAGGTACGACTGGAAAATCTTGTTCATGTAATCCATGAAAACAGCAGGTGCATTGGTGAGTCCAAACGGAATCACCAAATACTCAAAATGATCGTATCTCGAACGAAACGCGGTCTTAGGGACATCCTCCGGCTTCACCCGAATCTGATGGTATCCGGACCGGAGATCAATCTTGGAATACACGCAAGCACCCCTGAGCTAATCCAACAGATCATCAATCCGAGGAAGGGGATACTTGTTCTTGATCGTCACCTTGTTCAGCTGCCTGTACTCGGTGCACAATCGCATTGTCCCGTCCTTCTTCTTCACAAAGATGACCGGTGCTCCCCACGGAGACACACTCGGTCTAATTAAATCTCTCGCTGAAAGATCCTCAATATGCTTCTTCAGCTCTGCCAGCTCCAGTGGCGACATCCGGTATGGAGCTAATGAAGTAGACCCCACACCAGGAAACAGATCAATAGAGAACTTTATCTCCCTCTGTGGCGGAAACTCAGGAATCTCCTCATGAAACACCTCGAGGAATTCCCTCACCACAGGAATGCCAGTGATATCCTCCTGTGTCCCACTCACCAAACCTCCCAACATGACATATCCAAATTCCCCAGCTCTCAAGGCTCTCCTAGCCTGCAGCAAAGAAATGTACGGCGAGGAACTGGCTGTGGAATCACACGGAGACATCACCACACGCTTGGCACAACAGTCAATCAATGCACAGTTCCTGGACAACCAATCCATGCCCAGAATAACCTCCAAGTTAGCCATCGACAATCCTATCAGATCTACCAAATACTCACGGTCATCCCACTGAAACACGACATCTCGATGTACAGTGGTAGAATCACACTTTTCTATGGTGGCGGTGGTCACCCGCAATGGTGGAGAAAGCACAGACATGGGCAACTCAAGCCCCACAGCAATCGGGGTTGCAACAAAAGAATGCGTAGCCCTAGAGTCAAACAAGACATCAACAGATGATGCACCAATAGTAACAGTACCTCTGACAAGGTTCGGAGCTCGATCCAACTGCTGACAATCCAGGGTATAAACACGTCCCGAAGACGGTGGCACTGCCGGTGCCGAAGTAGGTGGAAGGGGAACCATCTGAAGTGGCTCTGCCTGCACTACAGTAGCCCTCGTCGTCGACGACGGACAGTCTCTAGAGAAGTGGCCCGCCTTGCCACACTGGAAACAAATCAACTGGCCGGTAGAACACGGCCCAAAATGAGTCTTCCCGCATCCCGAGCACCTGGGAGCAGGAGGTCTCGCTGCACTCCCCTGAGCAGAAGTCCTCTTGAACTGATTCGGCGCCTGTCGAGCTGCCATCTGCTTTCCCTTGCCCTCGTTCCCAAACTTCCTGTTCCTCCAAGAAGTGGAACTACCAGCTACTACCTTCGTCGCCTCTGCAACCTTGGCCTTCTTAGCCTTACTCGAGTCGTCGAAGTCCTCGATATCACGACACTGCTGAACCAGTGTCCCAAAGTCTCTAGAAGCAGAACCAGCAAGATAACCAGCAATATCCTCACTAAGTCCCCTGCGGAACTTAGCAGCAAAGAATGTCGGAGTAGGTCTCGCCATCCGAAAGTATGCAAACTTCACCAGCTGATTGAACTTGGCCAGGTACTCGTCCACAGACAACGAGCCCTGAACCAACCGGTCAAACTCTCCCTACTTCCTCTCTTGAGCATCGTAAGGGGAATACTGACCCAAAAAGAAATCCTCGAAGAATGGTCACGTCATCACATGACCCTGCATCTCGTAGACATGAGAAATATTCGTCCACCACTCATGGGCATCGCCCTCCAGCATGTAGGTAGCGAACATCAACTTCTGCGGATCAGTACACTGCATGACCCGAAAAATCTTGTCCATCGCCTGTAGCCAACTCGCCGCAGTAACAAGATCATAAGATCCATCAAAGGTAGGTGGCTTATGCTTACGAAAAACATTCAGTCGGCGATCGATCTCATCTCGATCCTCAACAAAAACAGGGACGGTCTGCATGGCCCCTGTAAGGTGACTGCCATCACCCATCTGACTCAGACTGTCGTCCTGCAGACTGGGTGTAGGCGGAGGCAGTGGCGGTGGAGGTGGTGGCGGAGGGAAATGGCCAACAGCAGGACCAGTCCTCAACTCCTCCAACATGCCTCTCATCATCATCATGTTCGCCAGACGGTTGGCCTCCAACACATCCTCAGTGGCCTTCCTATTCGCCTCTCTGAAGGCGTCCAGCATGGCCTGGTTTGCCATTCTCATGGCCTCCTGGTCGGCTTGTCGGGCTGCCTGCATATCAGCCAATGCAGCCAGGATCGGGTCGGGTTGACCCTCATCAGTCTCTCGTGTTCTCCTGGATCCTACCATGACTCTGCACAAGTTACACAATTTATGAGTTGATCAGGCCCACGCAATGTGATTACATATGTATCATCATAACAAAACCCAACAGAGCAAACACACAAGACAGACACAACCCAACATCCTAATCATTGCAATACATACAGGCTTTTTCCCTTGAACCGTTGCTCTGATACCATAAAATGTAACACCCCGTGTATACCCGGTAATGTTATCATACTATCGTATTAAGCTGCGCTTAAACAAAAATGCGGAATATCTTTTTCTTTTTAATTATGACGTCATTATACTTAGCCAAGTTGATTACTTAATCAATTTCATAAAATATCGTCTGTATGTAAATTACAATAAACATCTAACTGAAATACCTCTATATATAGATATAAATGTGAGTATCTAAGTCACGGATCTACTACCCGTAGTCCGGACAATAATCCATTATAACTCCAACTAAAACAAGACATAAACAAGTCTATGTGGCATGGACAATCCCCATGCTCACCAAATCAACGACATAATCAACCAAGTCTCAACATAATAATCCATAAACTGAAGCTCAAAGCATAAGACAGTAAATAGGATCCAGCATCAAACATAGCAGCATAAACATGCAACATCTATCAGCTAAGCTCTGGCCTCCTGCCACTAGAGGTCTCAACCCCCGCATTACCTGAATTTGAAATAAGCATTCCCCAAACGTGGGGTGAGATCTCTAAACCAAAAAACTCAGTAAGACAAGGGGTCCTCAAGGATCTTCCACCCCAAGCTCACTTACATGTGCAATATAAGTTCTAAAAACATTTGTATCAATATCAGTTCCAAAACTACGCAATGCAACAGATATTCATGTCATGTGTGTCAATACTATTCTACTGGTCAGAGAAATGTAGGAATACGTCTATCACCTACATGTAGTACAAGGAACACCGCTTGCACCTCACCCACAGCCTCACCGTATTGTATGTACTACATACTCAGGCTTACCGTATAGGTGGAACACCACATGCATATCATAAAGGCACTAGCATATAACAGCTCAACAACATTTCCAAAACATCAAAAGCATGTAACACAACATGCATATAACCATACCCCCATGGGACATAGTGGAACCACAACATGGCTAAACCGAGGACACGACAGCTTACCTTGCAAGCTCAATATCCAATGCCAAGAGTCCACACAGCTCAAGCCCAACACACAGCAGATCACAATCTGATTTAGGACCAGTAAGCATATCAACATTCATAGCTCATAAGCATAAAAATAAAGACTACGTTTTCCTATTACGATTTACGTCTTAAGGTTTCACACAAAACCATAAGCCCTTAATCATTTGATTCTGCCTTAGTTAAGTTATTACAGAAATTCAACTTCATCAATCTAGGGTCCACAAACCCCCAATAGCCTACTGTATGAACAGTGCAGCTACAGGTCTTCGAAATCCCAGAATATCCGGATATATGTCGGCGGCATATCTGGATATCAATATCCGGATATCTCTCTTCCAATATCCGGATATTCAGATCCCCATATCCGGATATCAATATTCGGATATTCACAACGAAATATCCGGATATTTCGCGACAGAACCCAGATTCTGCATTTCGCGAAAATCCAAACCAAAGGTCCAACCTTTACCGATTACAGAAGCTTAAACATGCATTTCTAAGTGAGTTATGCATTACCCAAAGTTAGGTTATCATCTTTAGCTCATTACATGCATCAAGGTTCCATTTTTAAGCATAAAAACTCAAGTTCAAGTGTGATGATCATACCACAAGCTCAAAACAGAGGATGAAGGTGCTCTTGGAGCTCTCCCTACAGCTCCAAAGGTGCAGGCACCAAGGTGAACGAAAATGATGCACAAGGTAGCTCTTTTACCCAACAAGAAAGCTCATTGGAGCTTCAAAACACCAAATAAAGGCTCCCTCCTCACCAAAACCAGAGAACAACACTCTCAACCTCACAAGACAGAAGCCAAACTCAGAAAGAAGCCACTCCCCTACTCCCAAGGATGATTCTCACTCACACCAAGTGTTTTGATGAAGAGAAATGAAAGAAAAGGCTTCAAGCTCACCAAATGAAGAAAGTAGGCAATGGAACAGTAACAATAAGCTGCCCAGCCACCCAACTCACGTAGGAAAAGAGAGACTCTAGGGTTTTATGCCCAACATAAGTGTATATATAGCCACTTAACCATAAAACACACATTATTAACTTTAATTGCTACGCTTAGCATTTTGATCCCAAACTCATGATTCTTAACCTACTCAATTTTACAAGAATTATCATATTTTTCTTATATTTTTCAGAGCACCTTTCCGGTACGCGCTTTTCATAGCCAGTACCAGTTTCTTGCACCAGTTTTCATTATTTTAACTTGAAACTCGTTTTACAAGTCCTATATATTATTCTAGGATTATCATGCACTTATTATAATTTTCCGAGATACTTTTTTACGCATTTATACCGACTAGCAGAACCGGTATCTGCACTTTTCTTCCGAAAAATGACTTTCAGCATTCTTAACCACTTTCTATAATTATATAAGTCTCATAATAATTATTAGGGTCAATTATGAAATTATTTTCTAATTTTACATATTTAATTAATTAATTTCCTTAATTAACGGTGCAAGTTCTTACACTTTCTTGCCAAATGACTTCTCTACAAGGGTTTGAGATGGTCCAAGCTCTTACCAATGGGAGAATGGTATCTCTGCACTCAAAGGTAGAATGTTTGCATATCAAAGATGATTTTTTCCCTCACCAAAGCGCTTTCAAGTATTTAGGGTGATCAAATGGAATAGAGCAGAGGAAAGGTGAGGTCTTTGAGGGTTTCCATGGATAAAGGCCAGAGATTTCTTGGAGAGGAAGAAGAAAGAAACTCTAGGTGTGTGTGAGGTGTTCTACGTAGAAGAAAACATAAAATGTGAGGGTGAGCGTGGTTCTTTGTAATATTAGACAGTCTCACTTATCTCAATTGGTATTAGTTCCAGTACCTCTAACACTTATCTTTCTTTCAATATATTTTCTAGTAATATAATACTTGAAAAAGGGTATTCTAATATATTATAGAATTGTAAATAATCTGTACAAAGGGTTCTCTATATATAGAGAATATTTGACCTACTTTTAACCTAATGGGCTTGGCCCAATACAACAAAGGGCTTGGCCCAATACAACAATAAATGACTAAATAAAAACTAAATAATAACTAAATCAATATTATTTACAACACTCCCCCTCAAGGTGAGGAATAGATATTTATCATTCCCAGCTTGCTAGTAAGTTCTTGAAATCTGTCTGAAGGAAGCCCCTTTGTTAATAGATCAGCTAATTGACGCCCAGTGGGAATGTATGGAGTGGTAATCAACCCGCTATCAAGTTTCTCTTTGATGAAATGGCGGTCAACCTCAATATGTTTAGTCCGATCATGTTGAACTGGATTATGAGCTATACAAATAGCGGACTTATTATCACATAGCAGCTTCATAGGTCCCTCACATTTTATTTTGAGATCATCAAGTACAATTTTCAGCCACAGTAACTCACAAATGCCTTGAGCCATAGCTCGAAATTCAGCTTTTGCACTTGATCTGGCAACCACATCTTGTTTCTTACTTCTCCATGTCACCAAGTTACCGCAAAGAAACATGCAATAACCAGTGGTAGAACGACGGTCAGTCACGGATCCAGCATAATCAGCATCTGTGTAGACTTCTAAAGATAGATTGCCATCACGTCGGAATAACAATCCTTTACCAGGAGTACCTTTAAGATACTGAAGAATTCTCTCTACTGCCTGCATGTGTTTTTCTTTTGGATCGTGCATAAACTGACTGACAACACTAACAGCATAAGCTAGGTCTGGTCTAGTATGGGCCAGATATATCAATTTCCCAACTAGCCGTTGATATTGTCCTTTATCAACTGGAGGACTCTCTTCTTCATAGCTCATCTTGTGATTCTGCTCAATAGGAGTATTAGAGGGTTTACACCCGAGCTTTCCTGCTTCTTTGAGAAGATCAAGAACATATTTCCTCTGGCTGATAAAAATTCCTTTGCTTGAATGAGCTACTTCTATCCCTAGGAAATATCTCAGTTTCCCAAGGTCTTTGATTTCAAACTCAGAGGCAAGCCGTGTTTGCAGAATCTGTCTCTCCACAAAATCATCACCTGTGATAATAATATCATCAACATATACAAGGAGCACAGTAAGCTTCCCATTTTGGGAGTGCTTGAAGAAAAGAGTGTGATCTCCTTGGCTCTGTCTGTATCCTAAGGTCATCATAACCTTAGTAAATCTTCCAAACCAAGCACGAGGTGACTGCTTCAATCCATACAAGGCCTTTTTTAATCTACAAACTTTATTTTCCCCCTTCACAGAATCAAAACCAGGTGGGATTTCCATGTAGACTTCTTCTTCTAACTCACCATTGAGGAAAGCATTTTTCACATCAAATTGATTTATATCCCAATTGTAATGGGCCGCAAGGGATAACAAGATTCTCACTGTATTCATCTTTGCAACTGGAGCAAAGGTTTCTTCATAATCAATGCCATAGATTTGAGTGTAACCTTTGGCCACTAATCGAGCCTTATATCTCTCAAGAGTGCCATCAGAATTATATTTCAGGGCATAAACCCATCTGCACCCTACTGCTTTCTTTCCGTTGGGTCTATCAATAACCTCCCATGTTTTATTTTTCTCCAAAGCATTCATCTCCTCTTGCATGGCTTGAGCCCAATTCCTATCTTTCAAGGCTTCATGTACTGATTTTGGGATTGCAATAGAATCTAGTGCTGAAACAAAGCTTTTGTGCTGCACAGAAAGATTAGCAGAGGAAACAAAGTGGGAGATAAGGTATTGAGTACAAGAGGGACAGGAGGAACAAGTTTTCTTGTGACAATATCTTTTTCCTTTTCTAAGAGCAATAGGTAAGTCATCAGAAGTATAAGCAATGGGTAAGTCATTAGAGATATCAGAAGAAATAGACAAATCATGAGAGGGAATAATATTAGAATCAGAAACAGGAGATTCAGGAGACTCAGAAGAAATAGGAGATTCAGGACTTACCAGTGGTTCAGACGATTGAGGTTGCTGGTGAGACAGTATGGGTTGTATCTCAGGTGTATTTGAAGGTTCTGACACACCAGGAGCAGACACACTAGGAAGAGAGAAGATTGATCCAGACTCAAAGAAGGAAGGGGACGAGTCTTCTGAAGAACTATTCTCCCCCTGACGATGAGGACCCAGGAAATAAGATTCAGATTCTTGAAAGGAAACATCCATAGAAACAAAAAATTTCCGACTTGGTGGATGATAACACTTGTACCCTTTTTTATAAGGGTTATAACCAAGGAAGACACACTTAAGAGCCCTATGATCCAACTTACTCCGATGTTGTTTATGAGCATGGACAAAGGCAACACATCCAAACACTCTTGGTGGAAGGCTCTGCAATATGGGAATAGAAGGAAAGAAGGAAGTCATGGAATGAATAGGACTGATATTGTTAAGGACCCGTGATGGTAAACTGTTGATCAAAAAAGTTGCAGCTAATACTGCTTCTCCCCAATAAGAACTAGGAACAGATGTCTGAAAAAGTAGTGCTCTAGCAACTTCAAGAAGGTGACGATTTTTCCTTTCAGCAACCCCGTTTTGTTGAGGGGTATCAACACATGTGAGCTCATGAATCATACCTCTGTCTGAAATGAATTGTGACAGGCTTTGATTGACGTACTCAATACCATTATCAGATCTGAGTCTTTTAATACCCTTACCAAACTGAGTCTCAACCATGTGATGAAACCGAATAAATATCTCTGGTACTTCAGACTTGTCTTTCATCAAGTATATCCATGTTATCCGAGTACAATCGTCAATAAAATAAACAAACCACCTAGCACCTGAAACACTGTGCACTTTAGAAGGGCCCCAAACATCAGAATGGATAAGAGAAAAAGGTTCCCTGCTTTTAATAGTGCTAGAAGGAAATGACACTCGATGGTGTTTTGCAAATTCACAAACATCACAATGAAAGGTCTCAACCGACTTATTGAGAAACAGAGAGGGGAACATAGACTTCAAAAGACTAAATGGTGGATGCCCGAGACGCTTGTGATGGAGCCAAATCATAGACTCTGCAGTAGAAGGATGACGTGTCATTAATAACTGATTTTTGCTAGCATGGTCTGGAAGGAGATGATACAACCCATCCTGTTCATTAGCAACTCCAATTGTCTTCTTCGTGGTAAGATCTTGAATAAGACAATGAGAAGGAAAAAATGTGATAGAACAATTCAAATCAGTTGTAAGTTTTTGAGTGGAGATAAGATTAGTAGAAAGCTGAGGAACATAAAGAACATTTTTAAGAAACAAGGAAGGTTGAATTTGAATGTTACCAGAACCAATAACTGATTTATGGGATCCATCAGCTACGGATATAGTATGA
This sequence comes from Gastrolobium bilobum, assembly GCF_033153095.1. Taxonomy (NCBI): domain Eukaryota; kingdom Viridiplantae; phylum Streptophyta; class Magnoliopsida; order Fabales; family Fabaceae; genus Gastrolobium; species Gastrolobium bilobum. The sequence goes on along the minus strand of NW_026897243.1, from coordinate 215,099 downwards.
CTACCAACAGTAGGATGATAAGAACAAAACAACTCAGTACGACAAGCCATATGATCAGTTGCACCAGAATCCAAAATCCATGAGGTTTTAAAATCAGTGCAAGAAGCAAGAAGAGATATAGAACTTGTGCTCTTACCAGATAAGATCGAAGAACTATCATGCTCGGCCATTCTTTAACAAAAAAAGTTAACAACCAGCGATAAAATCAACCAAACAGAATATCAAATGACCTCTGATCAGAAAAATAATTACAGATCCAGACAGAAGACAAGAAGAATGGTGGTGGTCCGGTCCAAAAACACGGCCGCACGCGCCGGAGAAAGGAGCTGCGCGTGGGATTCACTCGCCGGGAAAGGGGCGGCGCGTGAGAGCGCGTGGATGGGCTTCGCCGGCTGAGATTTTTCTGGTGTGCTTGTCCGGTGAGCGCGCACCTGTCTGTGGGTGGTCGCGGTTGAAAAGTCGTCGGAAAGTGGTCCAAACGGTGAAGACAGATCTGATTGGAGGCGGTTGGAGGTGTTTCGGTCGTTTGTGGCGGAGGAACACTGCGTAGAATGATAGATCGGAGGAAAAATAAGGTCAACAATGGTCCCCTTGGTCCAAAAGGTCCCCAGAAAAATTTTCCGGTGGCGGCTAATGGCGGCAAGAGGCAAAGAAATTAGGGTTTTGTTAAAAAGAAGATAATATGTGCAGAAGCAAAGCCCTCAGATCGAGAGCTCTGATACCAACTTGAAAAAGGGTATTCTAATATATTATAGAATTGTAAATAATCTGTACAAAGGGTTCTCTATTTATAGAGAATATTTGACATACTTTTAACCTAATGGGCTTGGCCCAATACAACAAAGGGCTTGGCCCAATACAACAATAAATGACTAAATAAAAACTAAATAATAACTAAATCAATATTATTTACAACAATAATCACTAATTTATTTTAGGTTTTGGGTACTTTTGTGTACACATTTTTACCGCGAATTGTGCAATATTTACACTTTTTTCTGTAAAGGGGTTTAATTCAAACAGTTACAATATTTACACTTTTTCTGTAAAGGGATTTAATTCAAACAGTTATAATTTCCCTTTAATTATTCTATTTTAATTATTAAATAATTTTCTAAAGTCATAATTTATTATTATATTACTTAAATTTTAATTTAATGATGCAAGTTCTTATAGTTACGAAAAATCTTATTCATTAAACTTAATTGATTGATTGACGTTGTCAATGTTGCAAGTGTATAGCATTTAAATACCCATATAGTGGCTCTTTGACCGAGGGGGGTTTTTTGTGATGTTAATTTATGAATTTGGTATTTGGTTGAAGGTATTTACGAATTGGGGTCATTTAGTGACGCGAGGGGGACCCAGCGTCACTGAGTGCCGCTACCATCCCCTCGCGTCACTCTCACTTTTTTTTATTTTTTTTTACTTTTTTCTATTGAGTGCCGCCCCCCTCCCCTGTGGCACTCACAGAATTGTGCCAAGTGGCACAATCTGGTTACTCCTATTACTGTAAAACTTCAGAAAGCCATAACTTTTGACTCGGGTATCCAAATCAGATGATTTTTTTTTTTGATTTCACATAACTTTCCGAGATCTACGCAATGACATCTCATTTGACATATTTTATCTCTCACAAACATAATTCAAATCTGTAAAAAAGTGTAATTAGTGTTGCACATTTGAACTATATTAATGGAAAATAAAATATGTCAAATGAGATGTCATTGCGTAGATCTCGAAAAGTTATGTGAAATCAAAAAAAAAATCATCTGATTTGGATACCCGAGTCAAAAGTTATGGCCTTCCGAAGTTTTACGGTAATAGGAGTAACCAGATTGTGCCACTTGGCACAATTCTGTGAGTGCCCCAGGGGAGGGGGGGCGGCACTCAATAGAAAAAAGTAAAAAAAAATAAAAAAAGTGAGAGTGACGGGAGGGGATGATAGCGGCACTCAGTGACGCTGGGTCCCCCTCGCGTCACTAAATGACCTCCGTTCGTAAATACCTTTAACGCAATACCAAATTGATAAATTAAAGAAATTAAAACCCTAATGGGTGAAAGAGCCCCCATATAGTCATGTTATAGCTGCATGCTTGCGTGTGCATATTCACCCTTCACGCTACGTGGATGATTTTTGTTATGCAAAAAGAAAGAGGGATGCAGAAAGGTGGCTTGTGGGTTTTTATAAATCTCTGGGTGTTGGTAATTCTCTAAAGGCTGAGCTTTGGCGAATGTTGTTGGGCCTTCAAGCTGCTTGGGACTATGGCTTCCTGTTGGGTAGTATTTTTCTCAAATGAAAGAGTTATCGTTCTCAGGGAACGGTTTGTTTAGTTTTCCTTTTTTAATTCCTATTTCTAATTTCTTGAAATTAAGTGATCAATCTTTTAAAACTAAGAAAAGACTAAATGAAACAAGATATTTATCAAACTTGCATTAAACAAAATTTTACAGAGGGATATCTATTCACAAATGTAACAATTATAAGGTTCTGGAATTCTTTGAATCATGGATGAAGGAAAAATTTCGCATTCCTGCGTTTTATAACTGCTTCGGCACTTTAGTATCAGAATTCGAATTACTATGGCTATTTTATCTGAAACTTCCCAGTTCCAGATTTTAATCTTTAGAAGGATGTTTTCCCAAAGTCTTCTAAATCTTTAAAAATTGTATCAAAGACCTCCTTGGATTATCCCTAACCTCAAGGGTTCAATTAACAAGGGACATAACCTGATTTCCCAATCACAGTTATGCAAAAATTATTCAAGACCCATTCCCATGGTGTTCTTGAACTTAAAATCAAAATCTTGTTAATCAAATGAAACTAAAGCAAACCATCACAGTATTCAGAAAAATAAAAGATCACCCAATCATCGTGAATCCCAGAAAGGAAAAGATCAGAAACCGATATTCAAAAATATTACAAATCTAAAAGTAAAGAAACATGCATCACAAACATTCATGAAAGAAAACTCAAGGTAAAAGTTTACAAACCGGTTCTTCAAGAGTCAAAGTTCCTAAACTAGAGCCAGGAAGAAAACTTGCAGTAGTATGAAAACAATAGCTCGCATGCAGATCCGTGATTCCTTTCCTTGAAGGTGCGTTGTCAATGCACTTCGAGTACAAGAATTGAAGAACAAGCATTCAGCTTTCAAGGAATTTCTCAACACTCAGATTCAAAGAAAAAGATTACAAAAGATTCAAAACATAAAACTGAAAACTAAAAAAAAACGAAAGTTCTCTATATGTGGCCCTAATGACTCAGACTCCTATTTAGCTAGAAACTAAAGAGCTCCAAGAAATTGCATTGCTGTCCATCCATATTTTTGTCCATCCAATGGTTCAGATTTGATCTCACTTTCAAAGAGTTGATCATATGGCTCTCTAACTGCAGTAAAAATAGTAAAAGAGAATAGTAAATTATCAAATTATCTTTTTCTCTCTCTTTTACCTTATTGGGCTGATTGGTACTCATTTGGCCCATTACTATGCACTTATATCCAGCCTTCAACTCAAATATTGTAAAAATAAAGCCATTAAAATAATCATAATTTATAGCTAACAAAATACCCCAAACTTAGTTAATTGCTTGTCCTCAAGCAATTAAGAAAATATTAACTCAGTGAGCACATTATTAGCTATGTTCTCTCTTTTAGCATTCAGCTCATCAGTCAAGCAAAGTAATGGTTTTGCAGTCCAATTCTCCATTTATCACATTATATGTCAACCATTAACATCAATCAATTATATTGTCTTTTAATATCAATACCAAACAGCAATCTAGTCCAAACTAAGTTTTAAATTAAACAAACAGCACACTATGTCACAATGCATATCAAACAGTCACTATACACACTCATATCAGTTCAATGTTATGCACTGAGTTCCTCACAAGGCATTTTCTACTCATCTCTCTTATTTTTCATTAAGGATAATCACTCATCATCAACTCTATAATGTTGTGCTTAACATACAATATTGCCTAGACACTTGATGTCTAATGTGGCATTTCCATCAAAGGGGCTTTTAGGCTTATAATGGGGCCGGGTTTGGATATTTGTTTTTCTAGACACTTGGCTAATTTAGGCTAACCTTAAGTGTCTTATTAATCCACAACTAGCTTGCAAAATATGGTCCTAGTAAGTTAAAGGGAAGTTTCTTGCTTCTTTTTTTTTAACTTCCTTCCTTACATTTTTTTTATTTTTTTTTATTTTCAGCCTCAACTTTTCACATTCATTCTCACCTTCCCTTTTTTATATACAGGGAATTTTCTATTTTTCTTTCTCCCTTTTTATATCCCTTTTTTTTCTTCTAATCTCTTCTTGATCACCTTCTATATTTTTCTTCTTTTTATAACCACTTTCTTCAAGCTAGCTTCCCTTTTCCTTACTTATTTTCTTGTATTGCAGCCTAGTGAGAATTAACCAAAGACTAAGGCTTGCCTATAAGGATGGATTGGGGGAATTGGCTCTTGATATCATGGTTATGTAAACAGAAAAGAAAAGGTTCAAGCTCAAATAAGGGATCAAGGGAATAAAATTAATTAAAAAGGTAAAGCTTTTTGGCTCTAGGCTAAACAATTTGAAACAAGTGCCCTTATCATGTGGGAATAAACACACTAGTCGCCTAGGTGTAATGTAGGTTAAGGACCCCAATGTAGAGTGACCACTCAACAAGAAAGTATATGTGTTTGGGTCCAAATCCTCACTAAGGTTTTTACTCAGTGATATAACATGAACTAAGTTGAGACATGTTAGGACTACTCTCATGAAGTGTAACATAGATTATGCATGGCTAATTAACTAACTTAGAATAAAATAAACAGAGCTAATAAGATATGTAAGATCAACACAGTTGAGTTGATGCTAATGGCTCACATGTATAGATAAATCAAGGAATTGTTACTGTTCAAGTTAAAAAAAAATTCATTTTTCTTTTTCTTTTTTTAATAACTCAGCGTGCAAAATTAATCAACACAGCATGTATACTCTGTATACCCCACCCCAAACTTAAAAGGAAGTTGTGTCCTCACAGCAAACAAAACAGGTCACAGATCACACAACCAACCAATATGTTATTCAGTGAAAAATTCTAACCATGTCAGCACAATGTACATCAATTAAACAGATGTTATATATATACAAAAATGTGAAGATGAAACCTGCGAGACCATGAATATGGTCTTCATAAGGGGCCATGACTGAGGCTGATTGAGTGGAGTCCTCGGTTAGCAAAGATCATGCTTCCTGAAATGTTTCCTCGGTAGCCGCGAATGGCATGTTGGATGCAGCTCTGTCGCTGTCGGTGAACTCATAAAGATGGTGTATATTGACCGAACATGCTCCAACTGAACTGCTAGCTCTGACCATGCAGCAACTTCGAGATGAGTTTTTGGTCTTGATAGCAAACCGGCGGCGAGTAGGCTCAGTGGGTTTCACAAATCCAGACCGAACACAGTGGGTTGGAGTGCACAAAGATGGTGAGCAGTGACAAGTGTGATGGAAATCAAAAGGAAAAAAAAAAAAAGGTTTCGGTCAAGCTTCAAGAGGATCACGATTTGGATGTGCAGCCTGTGAAGGAAACTTTGGTTCTGGAAATCGGAGACGAGAGTAGGGCATATAAGAGTGGTGAGGTGTTTTGAGAGGAAATGAAAGGTTTTACCTCTCTTTTTTTTATTTGGTAAAGTGGTTCAATTCAGTAAAGTGGTCCAATTCAGAAATACAGTTAGTGGTCACGTCACAAGAGTAGGCCTAGTAACATCCTAATAAGCTTTATTTAGGTGCCATTAATGGCTGAGCAGTGAGGACCATTTCAGACTTACTCTGGAATTGTTAAAACATCACAGTGGTCATCAATCATCACTTCTCTGTTCCAATTCGGTAACATTTTTTTATAGAATAGATGGGAAGGAGGGAAGAGATGAAAGAGAAAAAATTTATGAACATTGTTAGATCCCCAAAGTTGTTGAGCAACCACAGAACACTTGCAAGTTCAAGATTGGGTCTTTTAATAACAATAAATATTTGGTCCAACTAACATGATACTTGAATCAGCCCATTTTTGCTACTGTAAAATTTGAGGAGGCCCAATAATTTCTTATGTCTAAATATGCAATCAAAATGTGCATTAAAATTTTTATAAGCCCAGCTCAATTATTAAGCATTCATCATTTTTTTTTACCAATACCACAATGGGGTTATTATTTTTATCACATCTTACGGGCTCATTGGATACTCTTGACAGGAAGAGTGGGAGTCAAATGGGCTAACAAACATAACATTATTCTCTCCCCCAAATGAAAGCATTCCTCACTCAATACCTTGAACTAACAGATATATCAAACACATCTAATACATTGGGCAGAAACTAGCTGAGTTTGCCACAAAATCATCTCTACCTCACATCTCACTTATATATTCAACAAGTCATTTGCTCAAAAAGTCAACTTAGAATATATTGGTTCCACTCACACTATTCCCCACTGCTTTATCAACCTCATTGTTAAGCTTAGCAAGCAATCACCCATAGTATAAGGAGAATAATACCTAGTTCTGCTTCCCCATTGTGCTACCCCAAACTTAAGAGGTTTGTCTATATTCTCTGCACTCAATCAGCACTTCAAAGTTTTCTTATTATATCAGACTTGTAGAACCAATCCACTTTAACATTACTCAGTCTCACCTCTTATCAAATCAAAATTCGTATTTTGTTTTTAATTTTCTTTTATGGACAGCAACATGACTTGGTTTTTAACAAAACAAAAGAGAAACCTACGTAATGTCTATAAAAGAAAGAAATTTACTATTAGTAAAACCTACTCAGAAAATTAAACTAAACTTGACAGCTTTCACATACTAAACTAACCTACGTACTAACTACACAAGCACACTATCTAACTAATCAATTAAACTCCTTTTTTATTTCATCCAGCATCTAATAAAGAAATAAAAGTCTTCTCTTTATTTACATAGTTCCTCCAGTAATGCTTTACCCATTGAATCTTGCATGAAAACAATTTAATTCTTATCTTGAAATTTAGAACAATTTGTCCTGTATCCAACCAATTGATTATTTTCTTTTGAATCAAATCTTTCAAGAGTGGGTTGTCTGGTTTAAACTCTATATGATTGAAGTTGCATTCTCCAAAGTTCGTATTTTTACTATTTAAAAACACATGATCATTAATCAGATGATCCCAAACAGAAATAGCAGAACAATTATTAGAATCCTTATCCATGACTTTCAAGACATTAAAAGTCATCTTTTCCTTATTAATTCCCATGGTTAATTCTCTTGTTTTAAATTCAATTATAGCATCCTCTTTAACTAAGAATGACATATCCAACATAATAGGCACATCCTTGTTAGCTTCAAAATCAACTATTATAAAATTTGCTGGAAAAGTAAACCTACAAATTTTTACTAATTTGTTCTCTATTTTTCCACCATGGTATGCAAGTGACCTATATGCTAATGCACATGGAATTTTAAAAGAACCTGGATTTTCCAGCTTGGATGGGAAATTGTTGGAGAGATAGTGCTCTTGTTGCTGCTTTTGGAGACCTTGAGGAGATGGGAGCAATCTTGCCCTTGATAAAGGTTGAGGAGCCTCAATGTTATGCATAGGCTTGTCTAATCCATTTGATTTCAATGCTGCCCTTAATGGTTCAGTAGTGCTTTCCTCTTCTTTTTCTTCTTCTTGATGTGAAGTTTGAATGGTTGATGGTTCGGTTGAAGGTGCATCTTCCTCTTGTTGCCCTTCTTTCTCCATTAATTTTCTCACAGTAGATGGCCTTATAACAGGATCAAGTTGATCAACTTCTCTGTCATTCCTCAATTTGAGGGTCTTACTAGCTTCCATTCCTTCCACTCTTAGTATCTGAGTGTCATTTGGTAGTGCCTCCAAAGGTCTGCTACTAAGGGCAGAAACAAGCTGCCCCATTTGTGTCTCAAGGCTCTTCAAGATAGCTCCATGACTTTGAAGCATAACTTCATGATTTTGTAGCATCTGATTCATCCACTGCTCATTTGGAGGCTGAGCTTCTGCAGCAGGTTGTTCTAGCTCTTCAGCAAAAGGAGGATGCACAAAATAAGGTGAGTAAAGTTCATCCGGTTCAAATGACTGATGCCATCCATGATAAGGCTGCTGGTATTGGTAATTTTGGCCTTGATTTTGGGCAAAACTACATTCTTGGTTCTGCCATCCTTGCTGATCAAATTGGTTGTGGTTGATATAATTGTAGTTGAAGTCTCCCACATAAAGAACAGATGTTGGGTTGCTTGGGCATTCTTCAAAAGCATGGGCACCATAACAAAGTGAGCATATAGGTTCTATAGCAACTATTGGAGTAGGTGCTGGTTGCTTGGATTCTTCCATAACCATGACCAAATCCTTCATTGTGTTATGCAAAGCTACTAGTTGAGCTGCCAATGCCATTGTGCTTCTCCTGTAGAGTGCTTAACAACCAAACTTTTTTTTTTTTTTTTTTTTTTTAGATTTGGCAGAATGCTAAGTGTATCAATCTGTTTTCACAGTAAAACATTATTGATCTGCAAAATCTTCAAAGAAATGTAAGTTCAAGAAAAAATAAAAAATGAAAATGAAAGAAAACAAATTCAAGAACTAAAAGACAGAATTTTAAAAAGAAACTAAATCAAACACCGTTCCCCGGCAACGGCGCCATTTTGTTGGGTAGTATTTTTCTCAAATGAAAGAGTTATCGTTCTCAGGGAACGATTTGTTTAGTTTTCCTTTTTTAATTCCTATTTCTAATTTCTTGAAATTAAGTGATCAATCTTTTAAAACTAAGAAAAGACTAAATGAAACAAGATATTTATCAAACTTGCATTAAACAAAATTTTACAGAGGGATATCTATTCACAAATGTAACAATTATAAGGTTCTGGAACTCTTTGAATCATGGATGAAGGAAAAATTTCGCATTCCTGCGTTTTATAACTGCTACGGCACTTTAGTATCAGAATTCGAATTACTATGGCTATTTTATCTGAAACTTCCCAGTTCCAGATTTTAATCTTTAGAAGGATCTTTTCCCAAAGTCTTCTAAATCTTTAAAAATTGTATCAAAGACCTCCTTGGATTATCCCTAACCTCAAGGGTTCAATTAACAAGGGACATAACCTGATTTCCCAATCACAGTTATGCAAAAATTATTCAAGACCCCTTCCCATGGTGTTCTTGAACTTAAAATCAAAATCTTGTTAATCAAATGAAACTAAAGCAAACCATCACAGTATTCAGAAAAATAAAAGATCACCCAATCATCGTGAATCCCAGAAAGGAAAAGATCAGAAACCCATATTCAAAAATATTACAAATCTAAAAGTAAAGAAACATGCATCACAAACATTCATGAAAGAAAACTCAAGGTAAAAGTTTACAAACCGGTTCTTCAAGAGTCAAAGTTCCTAAACTAGAGCTAGGAAGAAAACTTGCAGTAGTATGAAAACAATAGCTCGCATGCAGATCCGTGATTCCTTTCCTTGAAGTGCGTTGTCAATGCACTTCGAGTACAAGAATTGAAGAACAAGCATTCAGCTTTCAAGGAATTTCTCAACACTCAGATTCAAAGAAAAAGATTACAAAAGATTCAAAACATAAAACTGAAAACTAAAAAAAAACGAAAGTTCTCTATATGTGGCCCTAATGACTCAGACTCCTATTTAGCTAGAAACTAAAGAGCTCCAAGAAATTGCATTGCTGTCCATCCATATTTTTGTCCATCTAATGGTTCAGATTTGATCTCACTTTCAAAGAGTTGATCATATGGCTCTCTAACTGCAGTAAAAATAGTAAAAGAGAATAGTAAATTATCAAATTATCTCTTTCTCTCTCTTTTACCTTATTGGGCTGATTGGTACTCATTTGGCCCATTACCATGCACTTATATTCAGCCTTCAACTCAAATATTGTAAAAATAAAGCCATTAAAATAATCATAATTTATAGCTAACACTTCCATAGGTCTAGTTGGAAGGAGACTCAGAAACTGTCATACACTTGATCAAAGAGGGATGCCCAGATCATCATAATCTCTCCTCCCTAGTTGGATTAAATTGCAAGTATAAAATACTTATAAATATTGAAGTTGCTTTTGGCTTGTTTTTTTCTTTTATTTTCAATTGATATATTTTTATTGTTTAGAATTACAAAAATGGTACCTTACTTTCACACTGTTTGGTGTTTTCAACATGTGGCGAGTGAAATGGTGAAACCAATTTTTGTTTTTTTCTCTTTTCAATATTATCTTCGCAAATTCTTAAAAATAGAAAACAAAGTAAAAATAATATTATACTTTTTGTAATCATTAATGAAAATATATATTAACTAAAAAAAAAAAAACTAAACCGTCAAATTTGTTTAATTTTCTTTACTTAAATAAAATTAATGTTAAATAATTTAAATGGAAGTTGAGGTCGTATTGCTATTGCGACTATCATTACAACACTGCAATATAAAAGCAGAAGTAATAAGGAGCCATATTTTAAACTTATGAGGAATATTTATTAATAAGGAACAATCTCCATTAGTGTCTCAGTACTGTTCCTAATTATTTTTCCCCAGTTCATATCACCATACTTCAAATTAAAGCCTACTTATTTATGAAACTCAAGTACAGCAAAATAAGAATCAAGATAGAAGGCACAGAAATGAGAAAAACCAGCAGAAATGGCGAGGTGTTTAAATTGTTGTTCAGTCCTGTGCTTCCCCTTAGTAATTGTCATTACGAATATGTCACCCGCAAGCAATGCTCGTGTTCTTTGACTCTCATCGGTTAACTCTGGCGCCACCGGCTCGCAAACAATCAATTTTCCGTCAACTGAAAGTGCCTTATAACAATTCTCCAAGACCTGCTTGCATTCTTCATCTGTCCATCCTGAAAATACCCACTGCAAAAGTAGATATATCATATATATTATGTATTAATGTTTTAAAATTTCCCATGTTAAGTTTGATGAGAGAAGGTTTAAGTAGGTTTTTTTAGTACAAAACATCATGTTGGAATATCGACCCTAAAAAATTGGAAACTAATTAGTTTTATGGATGATTTATTTAAAAAAATGTTATAAAATTATTAAATGAAAAGTACTAGAATTTAATACCTTCACAATTTTAAAAGTATTTAATACTTTATTATTTAAGTAATTAAAATAATTAATAAATTAATGTCATCTTTATTTCTTAAGAGCACGCGCGTGTTCATAAAATCTTATTTTTAATTATAAAAAATAAGAAATTTACGTTTATTAACTTAGTTATGTTATGATCTATTCTAGTGATCAATGTATTCATTTACACAAAATAAGTTAAGTTAATATATACGTTTAATAACATGAAATTTAATTTTCCAATTGATTCATATTGCAGCATGTTTTAGTAAACTATAAACTTGAAATTTATTTATAAAGTCAATTCAAATAATTCACTTTTAATAACACCAAAGACAAGCACAATCAATTTATTTACAAATATAACAATAATGCTAGGCGCATATATATATATATATATATATATATATATATATATATATATATATATATATATATATATATATGATAAAATTATTTCTGCAGACGCTTTACGTACAGCAAAGACTTCACATTTAATGCTTTCATCTTTAGTATGGTTATGATTCCCTGCATTTAATGCTTTCAAGTATATATATGACAAGTATTTGATTACTGCACGTACAACAGCTGCAGAAATATAAACCTATATATATATATATATATATATATATATATATATATATATATATAAATTTAATAATCGAATTATAATTGAATTTATATCAAGTTCCACAGATATATATTTCTATGATGCCACATCTACAGGTATGAAATATGTGAAACCAAAAGCGACGGGTAGTTAATACTTTTCCAAAGTTGAATATATGTCTTTTCTTTTAAGGGATAATAGCAATATATGTTGAATAGCATTACTCGATACTTGTAACTAGGGCAACCTCTCCTGGCCGTCAAACGAAATAGGGTGGATTGACTTTTGCAACCCATCTCAAAAGAAGAGTGGAGTGGTTCGTTTTTTAGAGGATATAGGTGAGACAAGACACCTCAGTGTAAAATATGATCGAGCTGGCAGATCAACTCGCCAAACTGGGCGGGACGGACCGAGTTTTTTAATCCACTTTCAAAAACAATCTAAGTGGGCTGACTTACTTTTTAGCAGGTGAATGACCGGGTGAGACGGGGCGGACAACCCACTTTGTCATAACACCAACTTTTCAATTATTTATTTTTGAAATATAGTTTCTCAATGTTTTCTTGAATCTTATTTCCTGAACGAATAGTTTAACGTGCGAGAGAGGCACCTTCATGAAGATAGCATCCCCAGGAGGGACAGATTCAAACGCATCTCCACCGACATGGGTTATACCTACAATATATAAGCCACAACACAAGTAGCTAGGTTAATGTTATGCTAAGAACAACAAATTAAAACCCACACATTCCAAAATGGAAGTGACCCAAACCTGGAAACTGTGGTGCAAGAGCCACCATATCGGGAAGATCATAGTTGATGCCCTGAAGTATATTTGGGTGTTTCTCCATTATCATGCGTAGAGACACGCCAGAATTGCCACCAACGTCAACTAGTGTCTTCACTCCTTGGAAGCCATCGTAGAGCTCCAACATATCCCTCATGAAGGGTACGGACATCCCATATAAGCCCTTATGATACAAATCCGCTATATCTGGCTGCTTCATGTAATATGGTAATGCTGATTCTCCGTTCACCTTCGCGAATGGCTCCACCGTTGGATCCTCCACTGCCTCCTCCACCAACGGCCAAGCTCGCATCAACGCATCCTATATATGCACATCTCAAAAACACACATACCCCACTTGAGAGTTATATATAATAGATAAGGAAGTATCAATGGAGAGAACTATATATTAAAGAACTTAAAAAATTAGGGTAACAAAAAAATTAACCTGATGGTGCTGGAGCATGTAAGGCGCGTAGGATAGACCTTCGTCATCGGCAACAAGAGTTTTGCCGACGTTGGTGAGGAAGTATTTTCTTTCGCCGGTGCTGCTCAAGTGCTCGGCAAAAATGTCATAACTGGTGAGCAAGCGGAGGATGCGCTGGAGGTTCTCAGCATCAGCGCCTCCGTGAGGGCGAATGCGGTCGATAATCTGGGCGGCAGAGAGGGGAGTGTTAGAACCGTCTTGCCATATGGTGTCGGGAACCTTCATTTTGATGACGGCAACGAGAGACATTGGGACACTCATCATGTGTGCTATTTCCAAAATGGCAAGCCTCGCTTTGTTTTGAGACCTTGTTACGGTAACCTCTTTCTTCATCTCCATTATTTGTTACTCCTATTCAACAAATTGGGTTATGTTGTACTTCTAATTAAATGCTAAGTTGAAGAAAATACAACACAAATTTATAAGAACCAAAACATACTACTATTGATTCCCCCATTGTTGACAACAGAACCACTCAAACCACGTTTATTATTATTTATTTTTTTTGAAAAGGGTTTAGTGTGTGATATTTTAAAGGACACAAGATTTTGTCTTTTAGCAATTATAACTATAGTTATAATATTAAAATTATATTTTTTTTTACTTTTCACGTCAGCAGACAGCTTCTAAAAAAAATAAAATAATATAATTTTAATATTATAACTATATACTATTTTTAATACGAAGTTATAATTGCTAAACCTACATAAACTTAACGACAAAACTTTTTTCCTTTTCAAAATCTCACACCACGTTTATTTGTTTATTTTTTTTTGAGTAAACACCTTTTTAGTCCTTGTCAATATCTACGAAGTCCTTTTTAGTCCCTGACAATAAAAAAGGACCAAATTGGTCCCTGAAATTACAAAAAAAAGATCATGTTAGTCCTTATGTCAACTCCCAAATATGTAGAGTGGCCCTTTTCTTGTACTTTCGGAATAGCAAAACGATAAAATCAAAAACCTAACCCGTTAATTAGGCACATGGCCTAGGCCAGCCAACACCTGTGTGGTCACCAAAAATCCTGTCCGACGGCACTCAGAACCACAATTTTGGTGCCCCTAATTTGTAGAGACTTTTGTTTTTGGGCTAACGCCCTCGATCCTCTCTTACTAAAAAAATGAAAAAGCCTTGTGGGCGCACTTCACACTCTTGAATTGTCCACAGCATACGATAAAAAGAGGTACGATTGTCTGCAGAATCCCGAACATGTCTTAGCCTTTTTCTTGGATTGTTTGGATTTTCATGCTAGGACAGTAGGACTCAAGACAAGAATGTTCACATCTTTCTGGACCCCCCCATGTGCGTAGGCCATGTGCTAAATTATTGAAGAAGTAATTTGGGTTTAACTTTAATGGACCTTTACTACAAAACTTTTGTAATACTATCATCTAATTAATCACGTGCTAAGTTATTGAAGAAGTATTACAATAATTTTTTTTATACCCACTATAATTAGCTCTTTGATCAGGCAAGTCGGTCATAAGCTTTAACTCTTTGAGCTAGTTATAAGATTAACTCGAGTAGAGGCTTAATCACAGGTAAAAACTCATTGTCCTTTTTCAAAGATGTATTTGGTGAGAATCGAACTTAGATTCTCTGTCCACCTATTCAGTCTATGTTACCAACTGAGCTACATTCATTGGGTGCATTACAATAACTTTAGGGCCTGCGTGATTGTGTTTTATTTTTTTTTAATTTATTTTGTAAAATAATTATCTGCATTGAACAAATGCAGCTACATTCATCGGGTTCGTTTTTTCTGCAGTTACTGTAAATAAGTTATTTGCAGTAATACCAATACGACGTCGTTTTGGGTGGAAATCATAGTGTTTTTGTAATTTTAATTTATTTCAAGATTATAATAGTCTTTATATTATAATTTTTTAAGATTTCAATACCAAAACGACGTCGTTTCGAGAATAAATATAGATAACTTATCTGCATTAACTGCAGAAACATTTTCCCTTAATGAAATGACTCTTTCCTATCTTTTTATTGTTTTGAAAATTAAAAATCAAAACACAAAATAGAAACAATCAATGTGGTTCTCTAAATTTGATTCTAAAAAGTAGAAATAATATTTAAAACTAATTTTATAAAATATGTATTATCAAACAAATTTTTTATTTTAAAAATTAAAAAATTAATGTAAAAAATAGAATTCAAACATACCCTAAACATGCATAAATATTTCAAGGGCAATATGTTGGTCCGGGATGAACTCAAGAGGGATGAATTGAGTTTATTGAAAATTTTGCAATTTAAAAAACACACACAACTGCGATAAAATAAAGAGTAAAGGGAAGAAGTGACACATTTATTTTAACGTGAAAAAAATTCTAAGTGGAGGGGAAAAAAACACACGACCTCAATTTGGATACTATAACAACCATCACTGTCAAATAATTGACAGTAAATTAATTAAGTATTTAAATGAGATTTAAACATGTATTCAAGTAATCGATAAATGGTAAATCATGTAATTGACATGATAATCAAATTAAGAATACAGTTCATGTCAGACAAGTCTAATAGGACCCTAAGATAAGTATAAGGTATATGTGGGGACATAGATGTCATTATGTGAAAAGTCAGTATTAATTTGGTAATTGACCAAGGTGAAGTCAAAGGTTGATTTTGATGATGTAATTAAATTTTGTGATTAATTTTGTGGGTTCAAAGTTATCTTATCTTGATCAAACCATGTTTAGATTAATTTCTAAAAATTGGGCAAAGTAAGGAAAATTAATAACCAATGAAAGTTGGTTTAGGTCAAAGTTGAATGCAAAGTTGTTAAGTTAGTAATATAACTTAACTTTGTGAATTCTTTGCATGATTTTTGATATATGATTGATTCTTTGAGACCTTGTATGCTTTATATTCTTAAAGGTCAAAGTTAAAAGTTGACTAACCAATAAGAATCAAGGTTGACTAGTCTTGAACAAATGGACCAATGGTTGTTAAGTTTGAAAGTCTTAAAGTGGTCAAAATGCCAAGTAAGCTATCCTAGTCACCTTGGCCTTGGTTGGACGGTTTATTCTTGTGCGAAGGACCTAGAATGTTGTAGAATAAGATGACAAAGCAAGTGTACACATCATCAATATATCTATCTATATGAATGCACATGTATGCATCTATACTATCTCACTGTCAATTATATATATAATCTAACCATCATCCTTAATGGACCATGGTGGAACAATAAAGACGAAGAAAAATCATAAACTAAGGGCTTACCTGTAAAAAGCTCAAATCCAATGCTTACTTGAATTTCACGGATTTAATCCAATGCTTCTAAAACTTGTTCTTGAACCTAATGTACCATCAAATTACAATTAATACCAATTTATGCCACCACACAAGTCAAAGACAATTACCCCAATGTTTTCAAAATTTAATATATATTGACACATCTTTCATAACTACAAGTTAACACAAGTTTCCAGACTCATAACATATACTTAAATTTACTTGCTAGATGTAATCAAACACTTTATGAATTTAATTTCATTCCTAGGTCAATTAATCCTATAGTGGATGAATTGCACCACTTAGTAACTCTAAGAATTTGACTTGTTTTGCTATTCATATAAGTTAGTTAATTCCTTGTTTGATCACTAAGTAATCTTACATAAATTATTACATAACTTTTTCATCCAAACTCTAGCATAAACATAATCTACATACAAGACTTAATTATGATTTCACACTTTATCTTTTGCTCAAATACTAACCATTCACCCTTAAATGTCCTAAGAATCATTGTTTTACATAGTTAATGAATTAAACACTTAATTTACACAATTAATTCTAAAGGGCCGAAATATGCACACACTTTTACAGCATTAACATCATGTGCCATTTTAATCACGAAAAATTCATTTCAACTCCGATTAACCTGAAATTTTAATATGTTATAATAGAGATATAAGACTTTAATTTGGTGTAAATCACACTCCATTTGAAGTCATATAGCTCCAGATATGATTTTTTTAACATAACAGCCTCAAATTGATCAAAAAAGGTCCATATAGCTCTTTTGCAATTTCTACTCTTCATTCTTTTTTGCAAACTAACTCTAAATCATATTACACTTATAAATCCACATATCAACTTATTAAATACATCCATTACCTATTTTACCACACGATGACCGATTTTACTAGTTTGAGGTTCTTTAATTTTCTTTCAATTAAACAACCTATTTCATGACTTGGTTCATCAATATATCACCTAATGACTCTAATTTCTTCTTGACATTAATACAAACACTTGGTGTGCATGTTTTTACACACAAAATCTGAACCGTATAGGGTTCATTAAACTCATCCCTTTTGAGATTTCAATTCCATTTTGTAGAAGAACAAACCAATCCATCACAACAACTCATCAACCAACAAAATCCCCCATATAATCTCATTAAAAACCTCCTTTAAAATCATCAAATACAGCCCTTAAAACACAAGACCAGAACTGAAAACTAGGAGAAACAACCACTAGATGATAGGTTAAATACCTTACAACACTTCTAGGAAGCTAATTGTTCAATTTCTCATCAAAAGGACATGAAAACACTTCATTTCACCAAGAGGGCAGCTGCTGGTCGCTGAACATATGGAGGGATAACTCTTCATATACAGCTCCTAAGGATGAGCAAGTTGGTAGGTTAGGTTCCTTAGGTCACTAGCTTGAAGTTTTGTGAAGAAATCAAGACCTAAAAGTGGCTAAATCATGGAGTTCTTACCTTGTTATTGCTTTCCTATGGTTCACGGTTCTAATTTGGAAGAGGATAAGATGATATGCGTAGGAATGGAAGACCAAGAAAGATGACCGACTTATAACATTGAAACAACCAATGAAATGCTTTCTACCAATTTAATTGACTTTATTGAATTAAAGTGAATATGATTGGCTACTAGTTAAACTTTCTTTGACGCATTTATTTAAATTATTCAAATCATAATTAAAACTAACCAAGAATACTTTTAGTTTATAGTTTTTCCCAAAGGGTTTTACTTCTCTCGTAGATAAGCTATCTCATGTTGTGAGATAAATTAAATGGAGCCCATCAATTTTTAAAGAAAGAAAAAAGAAAGAAAAGAGAGGCACGACTTTTTATGTTAGTGTAAATTGAGATAAGAGTCTTATGTAGCATAAGAGTATAATTTCTCTTTCCCAAATGATTTAATTATACAATCAAATATAAGTTTAAGACTATTTTATTTAACTTTTTAACACTAATTGACTTATATTAATTCTAATTGGTTAGTTTTAATTGAACTTTGACCTATTTTTAATAATTAATCTAACCATCATTAGACTAATCTAAGATCACTTTAAACCCACTAAATTTACTAAACAATTTTATTATAACATCTAATTCAAGTTAGACTTCATTTTGCTTATTTTCAAAATAGTCCCTAAACTTATGCATATTTTTATATTGACCCCTAGGGGTATAAATGAGCCAGGTTAGGCCAAGCTTTGGCCTTCCTGGCCTAAGTCTACGTAAAAAAAAGTTGAGCTTATCTGACCTATTAGCCTATTAAATGCTTCGTTTATAGGCCAGCCCTGACCTATTCTAAAAAAATAAAAAGCTTGATATGGCCTATAGGCCTTGTAGGCCTCCCAAGGCAGATACTCAGCGAAAAAAATAATTGTACAGAGCAGAAAATGTTCCATTTTTAATGCACTTATATTTCTCACAAGAAACAAAAAATGACAGACAAGAAAGAGTCAACATAATGCAAACTGCTTTTCGTTGACCATTGGGGAAAGTAACTTCATGAAACTCATTCCAAACAGTTGATGTTTTTCGCCTTTTTTTTTCTATGATTGAATTTTTACTATCAGCAGCAACTATAGAATTTGCTGCATCTGCAGAATCAGTAGTAGCTGCAGCTGCAAAATCAGTTACTTCTTCTTATTTTTCATCCCTTACTTGAGGTTGATTGTGGTCACTTGGTATGCTAACAATAGCATTACCACTTGCACTTGGAGTAGAGTCCATTTTCTATGCCTATAAAAAAAGGTACAAAAAAACAAAACAATCACAAATTTGGTGAGAGATGAGACATATATAATTTACTAACTTACTATAATAGATTATAATTTCACAAACAATTTTAATATATATTTTTTGATAAAGCAAGCAAATTATAATACTTTTAGTATTCAGCAATGTTGTCCCAAACGCAAAATGATTAAATATTTTTAGTATTCACCATGAATGAGACAATTAAGAATGTGATTTATATACATGTACACTAAAACTAGAAACCCAAATTACAGTTATCCAAAAAAGAAAAAGAAAAAGAAAACCCAAATTACAAAACGATATATATAGCTAGGAAAGCCTTTACGAAGACACTGTCATGAAAAATTTCAGCACAAAGATAATCTCCAGCATTACTATTTATTTAACTTAAAGAGAATATGTAGTATACATAATATCAAATAAGAAATTTTAGAGTAAATTCTATTTATACAAATTGTGTAAATTAAAATAAAAGAAATGACACACCATCACAAACCTGGTGAGAGATGAGACATATATAATGAGACAGATATAATTTACTAACTTACTATAATAGATTATAATTTGAAAAGCAAATTATAATATTTTTTTGGTAAGCAAGCAAATTATAATACTTTTAGTATTCAGCAATGTTGTCCCAAACATAAAATGATTAAATATTTTTAGTATTCACCATGAATGAGACAGATATGTTATTGCCATGAGTTGTTTCACAAACTAGAGGCAAATGTTATATCAAGCAAACAGTAAACAAAAGAATGAAACAAATACAATTTACTAACTTACTATAATAGATTATAATTTGACAAGAAAATTATAAATTTTTTTTTAGTATTCAGATATCTATTACAATTGTACATTTTTTTAGAATAAGACAGATATCTATTACAAATCCCTGCTGATGCGATAAAAAAAGCAGGAGCCAAATTGTACATTTTTTATATTTTCGATTACTTTGTTTGTTTGTTTTTTTTTTTTTTTTTTTGTATACAAAGGAAAGAAAAGAAAATTACACAGAAAAGTTTCTGGGCATCAAAGTGCCCCTCCTATCATCTAAGACTAGTTTTTCACAGCCAGTAGGAATTCTACTATGCCACTGGGTATCCCAAACAGCTTGGCTGCCACTTGTAGCCATCCAATCTGCCACTTGATTACCTTCTCTATATACATGACAAACTTCAACCCTCCAATCTTTATCCAGCATTGATCTGATTCTGGATGTAATTTCATAACAAGGATGGGACTTGACACAGCCATCTTTTACTAGTTGAATGGCCACCAGAGAATCACTTTCAAGGACAACCTGCTTAAAGTTCTTCACCCAAGCCCAATCAAGACCAATTAAGAGACCCCAAAGTTCTGCCATTAAAGATGATTCAGGGTATAATCTCTTGGAGAACCCTATGATCCACTTTCCTGCCTCATCTCTAGCAACTCCCCCACAAGAAGCCCGAGCCAAATTCTCAGAATAGGATCCATCAGTATTAATCTTGATCCAACCAGGCCAAGCAGGACTCCAGCTAACCAGAATCTCTACCTGGTTTATAACAGCAAGACCAGCAATAGACATAATATTATTAGCCTCCCTGATGTTGGCTGCAAACAGAGAAGCTTGTGAAAAAATCCCCTGAGGAGAAAGGGTTTTGCCATTGAAAACTAAGTTATTTCTGTCCTTCCAAACCACCCAACAAATCACACCAAACTTCAGCCTCCAATCTCTATTCCTGTTCTCCCTGCCCAGATTCCTATTCAACCAAGTAACCATATCATTCTCAAGGAAAGGCACCATCTCACTGTTATCAACCCAAAGATTCCAAACTTCCCGAACCCAAGGGCATTTTCTGTATATGTGATCAATATCCTCCACTAACACCTGACATCTAGGACATAGGTCAAAGACTGTCATGTGTCTACGGGTTCTTTCTGCATTAGTAAGTAACTTGTTCCCAACTAAGAGCCAAAGAAAGAGTTTGATCCTTGGAGGACCTTCCCATTTCCAAATAATATCCCAATTCAAAGGACAAGAGTTCATGGATGAAGTGGAAAGGGAGCTGTAGGCTGATCTTACAGTGAAAGTCCCAGAGTTGGATAAGGACCATATTACCCTATCTACCCCAACAAAGCCAGAAGGAGGGGTAATTTTCCTTATAGCCTCCAGAATATCATTATTTAGGAAATAGTTGAACCTGTTCCAATCCCAACTACCCCCTTGGATATAGTCAACAACCTTCCAGCTTCTAAGATCTTCAAGAATATTGGAAGAGGCCCAGTCATACAATCTACCAACATTGGGCACCCATCTATCAAACCAGAAGGAGGTATTTGAGCCATCTCCAATGATAATTCTGGACCCCTCTAATACCTGGTCCCACATTTTCTGGATACCTCTCCAAGTATTTGAAACACAGTTGCCTTTCCTGAGATCAAGCTTAAAAGAATCTTCAACTTTATACTTACTTTGAAGCACTTTCACCCATAAATTCTCCTTGTTAGCTAGAATGTCAAAGCCCAGTTTCATGGAGAAGGCTTTATTGACTAGTTTTTTTGACTCTGAATCCTAATCCTCCCTCTTTTTTGGGTCTACAAACCTTGCTCCAGCTCACCAGATGAGTTTTCCTTTGACTTTGAGAAGAACACCAATTGAAATTCCTAGTCACCAAGGTACTTTTATGATGAATAGGGACACCAAGGTACTTTCCCAGGTCTGAGGTTATCCCCATCCCCAAAGATTCACTAATTTCTTTCGCCTTTTGGAAGCAAACATTCTTAGAGAAAAAAATTCTGGTCTTATCCTTGCTCACCTTCTGACCTGAAGTATCTGCAAAGATCCTCAACACCTGATTGATAACATGGGCTTGCTCCAAGCTGGCTTCAGCACACAGGATAATATCATCTGCAAAAAGGAGATTAGAGATAGGGGAAGCCTTTTTTCTTAACAAAATAGGCTTCCAGGCTTTAGTGTCAACAGCCATCTGGATAAGTTGGGAAAATTTCTCCATGCAAAGAACAAACATAAGAGGGGAAATAGGGTCCCCTTGCCTGATGCCTCTCTCAGGATATATTCTCTTAGTAACCACCCCATTCCACAACAGGCTTATAGAAGCAGTAGAAATACAATTATAGATTAATTGACACAGAGAATCAGGTAGGCCAATGTCATTCAAAGTTTCAAGAACAAAATTCCAATCTAGTCTATCATAGGCCTTTTCTAAATCAACCTTTATCATCATCCACCCCTTACTACCCTTTTTGGTTCTCATAGAATGAATGATCTCCCGCACTATGATAATATTATCATTACCTTGCCTACCTTTGATAAAATTGCATTGATTAGGGGACACAATCCTCAGCAATAGATTTTTCAATCTACCAGTAATGATTTTAGAGATGATTTTATAAACCACATTACACAAGCTTATGGGTCTAAAATCCTTCATACTTTCTGGACTCTCTTTTTTGGGGATTAAACAGATTAAAGTTCCATTTATATCCCTCACCTTCTCAGGATTAAAGAAGGTATCCTCAACCAGTTTGCAGACAGATTCACCAATGATCCCCCATTGACTCTGGAAGAAAATGGCACTCAAGCCATCCGGGCCAGGGGCTTTAAACTTTCCCATCATGAAAACTATCCTTTTTATTTCCTCCTTAGAAGGAGCAATGGACAAACTTCTCTTCTCTGTATTTGTTAAAGCAGGGAACTCATTCTGAATAGGAAAATTCCCCTCCCTCTCTCCCTCAACTCTGAACAAATCTTGGTAAAAAGAAATAGCCATATTAACCAGCAGATCAGTATCAGCTATCCAATTACCCTGCTCATCCTTCAGAGTCACAATCATGTTGTGTCTTCTCCTAGCTACAGTTGAGGCATGAAAAAATTTGGAGTTTTTATCTCTATATTTCAGCCATTGGTTACGGGATCTCTAAAACCACATCAATTCTTCTTGAATAAGGATAGACTGAAGTTCCCTCCAAAGCTCCTTTTGAAGCAATTCAGTATTATGGTCATATCTCCCATATTTATAGGAATCAAGACCAATTAACCGAGAATATAGTCTATTTCTTCTGTTTAGTTTTCTCCTTGAACACATCCTGGTGCCATATTTTAACATCAGTCTCAAATTGCTTCCTAGCAACCAACCAGCTCCCATTATTGTCCCAACTCTTTCTAACCAGCTCATTGAAACTCTTGTCAGTTAGCCAAGCTGCCATGAATTTAAAGCTCCTAGTATGCTCCATAGGAACAGAATGCCCACCATTGCATAAAAGGATAGGCCTATGATCAGAGTTGTAGAAGGGAAGGTGAGACACATACCTGTTAGACCAGGCAATGTTCCAAGCTTCATTAGAACAAGCTCTATCAAGCCTCTCATGGAGTCTTCCACGTTTCCAAGTAAAATCAGGACCTTTGTACCCCATATCACTGATATTGCAACTAATTAAACATTTGTTAAACTCTTCCATACTTTTCTAACATAACTCATTTCCCTTATCTTCTCAGAAGCATTAAGGATCGAATTGAAATCCCGCAGGACCAACCAGGGAGAAGAATTAATAGAGCTAATAGCCTCCAACTCAAGCCACAGGGATCTCCTCTCCAATCTCCTAGGACTTCTATAAACAAAAGTTATAAACTCAGATTTCTTGGATTCCAGATAAGTCACCCTGGTATGAATAAATTGGTGATGATTATTTAGAACCTCCACATCCACCATTCTGCCCTCCCAAAGCAACCAAATCTCACCAGAGAATCCAACCGGATCTTGTCTATAGGAATTAGAAAAGCCCAGCTTTCTAATAATCTCATCCCCTCTAGAACCACCAACCTTGATCTCCAACAAAGCCATAATGCTGACTTTAAATCTAAATTTTAAATCTCTAATAAGGGTAGGGAAGCTACTCTTACCCACCCCCTGCAGTTCCAAGAAAAAACAGACATGAAAGCTAATTAAAATTGTACAAGGGAAAAACCCAAAAGGTTACCTGCATACCTGGTGGGAAGATGTCCCACCCACCAAATTGTTAGAGCTCTCACCAGTCCTTGCCCCTTGGGCAGATGAACTAGTATCCATTGCTCACAAAGGTTCTTTTTGGCACTGTTGTTTACAAGACAACCAACAATAGGAGATTCATCAGAGCTAACTAAGCTTTTTGATTTGTTCCTGGATTGCCCTTTACTTGGACCATCTATCACAGAGTTAGTCCCATTCTTCTTCAGAATTTGCTTACTTCCAGTCTTGGATCTATCTTTCCCATCCTTTGAAGTGATTTTCTTAGCTCCATTCTCCAGAGCTCTACCTTTCTTTTGAGGACTTGGAGCAACAACCATAACTTCTTTGATAGCAGTACTTGGTGAGATCCCATCTACCACAGTAGTACCAACACTATCAACCTCCTTACTAACTTGCAGGCTACTGTTCTTGACCTCCATCCCACTCTTCTCTCCATTCACAATATGCTTGTTATCCACCCCACCAGGAATAGGAACTTCTAGATTAGGTTTATGTTTCTGTTCCACCGTGACCACCTTATCAGGGATGAAAGGTTTAGCCTTCAGTTTTCTACTCTTAGGTTGCCTTTGAATAACCATCCATCTCCCAAAGGCTTCCTTCTCTTTGATCTTCTTTGGTTTTAATTCCATACCACCATTTAACACCTTACCCTGAACTGAGCTTTCCTCCACATGATGAGAACAAGAACCCTGATCAGCAGGACATTGGTCCTTCCTGTGGCCATACACACCACATTTGAAACAGATTAGGTGAAGGCCTTCGTAACCTACCAGAAACACCCTGTTTCCTATCATAAATTTAGACAGGAAACTCTTCCTCAAGTATACTTCTACACAGATTCTAGCAAACCTGGCACGTTCAGTAACAACTTCCTCACCAAATTCACTCTTCCTCAGGGAGTTTCTGTCCACTTTTAAAGTGCGACCAAAGATATTACCAATGCACCACAGATGACGAACAATATAAAGTTCAATTGGAAGACCTGGGATTCTCATCCAAACCGCCAATTTCTTAACACTTTCATCATAAGGGTCGAAGAAGCGCCTCCATCTTTGGACTACCACATAGTGGTCATTTACAATCCAAGGCCCTCCTTCTAAGACATGACGGTAGTCACCATCATCCTGGAATCTCAATAAAAGAAAACCATATCCAGATCAATAACTCTGTATGAACTCACCAGGTTCCAGATCTTCTGAAGTCTGGCCATCAGGAATTTCACACCGATACGTTTACCCAGCATCTTGATGATCAGATCCTTACGCCATTTCTCACAATCCTTCTTGTGTTCCTCAACAGAGAATGTATACCTCGGGCATAGGGGATCATCTTCCATAATCTGACCTAGTCCCTCCATCAGGTCTGCTTCCTCCTCCTCTCTTTTTTGTTTCGAGATCCAATTTTCATCTTCACTGTCAAACTGACCGCCATTTTCGTTTAGCTTCAGTAGCTTATCCTTATAGGATACTACTTTCGCCCGAGATCCTCCGTTACCCTCCATCATCTTCTCCTCTGGAATCAAGTTGGTATGGTTGTGACAACCCGAGACATCAGCTGCTCCCTCATGCATCTCCTCATCCATAGTCGAGTCCTCTGTTGCTTCACCTTTCGATTTCTTTCCAATCGGAGGAGAGTTCTCCTCATCAGCCAATATTCTACCTCTTACGTTCTTAGAGCCATCTTCATCCTTCCTAGATTGCTGATCACCTTCTTCAATCTCAACTGTTCAATCAGAAGTCGTACAGGAAAACCCTAGCAGAAAGAAAAAAAATCGCACTCGTGTAGCTACGCGTTCACATCATTTCGATTACTTTGTTTGTTGAAGTCGTTGATCCGTGCAGTATCCATGGGAATGCCCTTAAGGGAATAAATTATTAAGTGTTATTCTAAAGAGCTGTTTATAGGCTATTTTATTTCAAAAGTTCTCAATCTTTTTCATATCTTTCATACATGACTTCAGTCTGATATTTATCCATACAAATGCATGAACTTTAAAGCTAAGACATCAGCATTCAACAACTAGTCTAAGGATACCTTTCTAGTTTGCACTCCTTATCAAGAGTTAATTTTACAAACTTCGGGTAAGTGATTGCTTTGCTCCCTTCTTTTTTGAGCACATCTTTAGGTTATACTACAAAAAAAGTTAGCTTAAACCAAACTCAACAGTGACAACAAACAAATTAGATAAAACCAGAAAAATTTCAGATAGCCAATAAGAACGTGAAAGGATAAACACATCAGAAAAATTTCAGATAGCCGATAATTTCAAACAGCTTTCGTTTCTTCACACAGCAAACAATTTTGAAATTGATTTTAGTAAAGTACATCAAACAATAACCGATAAGACATGCACACGGTACACCACTCTCCCCTACATGCAGCACTCCCCTTTTAATTTTAATCCTTATACCATAAAATCCAAAAAATAGAAGAGACAAGAAAAGTTCTTACCCACAACAAAGAGAAGGAGGATTCAAGCCCTTTTTAATTCCAGCTGGAAGGAATACATTTAACCTTGTTGCTGCTTTGATTTCGCACGCACATAAAGAAGGGATGGTTCTTCATGTTCTGTGTGCCATAAAGAAGATGAGAAAAGTGGGGCTTTCGGGAGAGAGAGAAAAAGATTAGGAGAGAGAGAGAAAGAGAAAAAGCGTACCTAAACAGAGTTTATGGGAAATGGCCGGCTACAAGCACGTCAAAGAGAAAGAGGGTGGTTGCAAGCTGTAAGTTCTAAGAGCAAAGAGGAAACTGAGAAACGAGCGTGAGAATGAGAAGTCATTGAAGACGTGAGAAGAAATGAGAAGCGGCGCTGCACAAAAGAAATTAGGGTTGGAAGTACTTAGCCACCTAGAATAAAAATATTATTTTATTTTTAAAAATTAAATAGGTCAGCCTACAAGGCTTTAGGCCAGGCTTGACACAGTTGGCATGTGGCCTATTTGTTAAAAAGGCTCTCTTATAAGCCGAAGGCCACTCAACTATTCACTAAGGCCAAGGCCAGGCCAGGCCCAACATAGGCCAGGTTGTAGGCCGGGCCATGCTTTACACCCCTATTGACCCCTAAACTTTACTAAAATTTCCCTTTTAGTCCTAATTGACTTGCTTGGCATGAATTGTATCCTTGTATATCTTGTCATGATAATTTCATGATCAATGAACCATTACTTGACGTAATTTGTCATAATTTCCTTAAACACAACTTGATCTACTAAACTCATGTTTGATTTACTTATTTAACCTAACTTGATAGCGAAGGTTGTTATACTCAGCAATTTGGCACCAGAGTGTCAACAATGCGGTGTTTCAAGTGCAAGCATTCCCAGTCTAATCTTCAGTACCTCCTATTGTAGCATCAAGCATAGACAATCCGAGAATTGAAAATAGGCTTGATGAGTTAATCTCGCTGGTAAGATAGTTGGCAGTAACATAGATAGTGCAGCCTTCCACTCCATAGATGAGCAACCTTTGTGGCATCTGCTATAATCCTCTTCATCCCACAGATGCCTTCCCCTCTTTGCATGATTGCATCCCTCCAGTTGACTAGACAGTAGCTGCAGCATGAGTCTTTCCTGGAAAATCGTAGTATCAGTAGCAGTAATACAATCCTTTCTCCAATACTTACAATCCTGGCTAGAAGGATCATCCCAACTTGAAGTGGAATCAGAACCTGAACCAGCAGAGCCTTCTTCCTTATCAGAGAAGGTAGAATTTCCAACAAGCTGCACCTCCACAGTAATTGCAACAGCAAGCACCAGCCCAACAGTAGAACAATAGCGCAACAACAGAATAATAGCGCAACAACAGAACAATAGCGGTCCTTCATTGGAAGATTTCATGAAGCATTTGGCGACGAGCAACTTGTAATTCCAGTAGCGATTTTAATCTACAATTTAGAACTTGTAAACACAAATTAGGCAGTTGACAACACCAATGAGTCAAGTTCAACCTCAAACAAATCCAAATCCAAAAGGGAAGGCAAATGTCAGCGTTATATCTCTGAGGTCAGGCAAGCAACTGAGTGAGCCCCAGCAAGCTGTAGCTGAGGATGAACTAGCGCCAAAAAAATAGAGGACAACACAAGAGAAGTAGAAAGTTGACAATGAGCCTGAGATCTCCATTCCGCTTCCTTTCCCTCAAAGAGCCATCAAATTCAAGAAATTGGCAGAAATAGCACAAAAGAAGGAGATGCTAGACACATTTATGAAGGTTGAAGTTAACATTCCTCTCTTAGATGCGATCAAGCAAATTCCAAAATATGTCAAATTCCTAAAAGAATTGGGCATCAATAAGAGGCGACTGAAGGGGGACGAGCTAATTAGCGTGAACTGTAATGTATCAGCCTTCATCCAACCCATGCTTGAGAAATGCAAACATCTAGGTACATTTACCATTCCCTGTATTATTGGAAGTTCTATATTTAATGATTGCATGCTAGACTTAGGTGCTTCCATTAATATCATGCCTGAGTCTGTTTATAAGTCTCTTGGTCTTGGTCCTTTGCATGCTACTGGTGTTCTTATCCAGTTAGCCAATTGGAGCAATGTCCATCATTCTAGTTTAATTGAAAATGTTTTAGTCAAAGTGAATGACCTAATATTCCCTACTGACTTTTACATTATAGATGTGCATGTTGGGACTCTTTCTATGGAATTTAGTGATAGCATTGTACATTTTAGTATATTTGATTCCATAAAGCATTCTAAGGTTCAAGTTGAGCATTCAGGTTCATGCATAAATATGATTCATGATGTGGCTGATAATCTTAATCATTGTTGCGGATCTAGCAAGTGTACTAGCCGTACAAGTAATAAAATGATGAGTAAAGATCGTTCCCACAGAGATTTGTATTCAAACACCAATGAACCATAGAAAAATAATTTGAATTAAACAAAGGTTTGTAAAAATCATGAATATTTTGTCACGAGAAAGTTAATTTGAAAGTAAATTAATTTAATACTAAAAATTTGAATTAAGATTTATAAAAACAAGTAGTCAGAAAAACAACTTTCCTCAACAATAAACTCATGTAAACTGATCATATGATGAACTCTTTTTCCTGTGATGTTAATCAACCTTTTACTTATCCTTAAGATGTAATCCCTTACTACCCTGATAGATACATTAATCAGAAACCCCAATCCCTTGGTGATTCCTCTCTTAATATATGCATGAAATACTAAGGTCTTAAGATTACATCAGAACTATAGCATCAATTCCTTGAGTACTATAATCCTGATGATGAGATTGTCAGATATAAGAGTAGTGTAAACATTCATATTCTACACTCCTCCCTTAGTAGAAAGAATTGAATCAGAAAATCTCATATCAACACATGAAAAACACTTCATCATATTAATCAAATATACATAAGAGTATCATTGAGTTCCATTGAATTCAGACTACAATGAATCTACTCAGACATAACTAAGGAAGATAAAAGAGAAGAAAGATTAAACTCCATTTCCATGTAGTGAATCTTCAATCTCCAAGTGCAATTACAATAGAGAAACTAACTAATACAAGACTAAGTCCTAAGAATTTTAGAGAGAAGTCAGATCAGAGAATCTGATGTAGGAGAGAGAGAGAGAGAGAGAGACTCCAGATGTCCCAAATTGTGAAGGCCTTTGCCTTATATAGTTTTACAATTTAAAACAGAATTTTAATATGGGCGCTAAAACGTTCAGAATGAGCATTTTAGCGTCCATGCTTGACAGATGCCCAACTGCTTTAAACTAACTTGAACGCTTAAACGTTCATGAATGGCCATTTTAGCGTCCATGCGTCGTGAATGCTCAACTGTCCTCAACTGACTCCAGCGCTAAAACACTTGGTTTAGACGTTTTAACGTTGGAGACCAGAGAGATTTTCAACACAGGGCGCTAAAACATTCGTTGAAGGAAGTTTTAACGCCCAAGACCAGCAACTTTTCGTCCTCAGAATGTAGCAGCGCGCTAAAACGTTCTGTGTGGCCGTTTTAGTGCTCAGCACCAGCAAGTTTTGGCCTCTTTCTGCAACAGGGCGCTAAAACGTTCTGTGTGGACGTTTTAGCGCTTAACACTTAGGCATTTTTCTCCTCTTCAAAATCTCCTTCCTTCTCCAGTTGCCTTTTTAGCTTGCTTTTCCTACAAGAACAATACAAATTCTCAATAAAGCTTCTTGAACTTGTAGTTGAGGAAATTCTAGGACATTAACCTCTTTTTCCATCATTTAATCACACAAATTGATACTAATTCATGCTGAAAAACTTGATGAACTAAGGGTTTATCACAATTCCCAGATTTGAATATTGCTGTCCTCAGCAATAACTTTTAAAAATAGAGAAGGATTGAGATTCTTTACACATGAAACTTATGAGGATGGATTTGAATTATGATAGATCAACCTTCATTGATACAATCTTACAACCAAGCAATCTATTATTTCTTATGACTTGCTCAACCTCATCACATGACTTTCAACAGATCAGTAAGATGAAATGCAGAGACTTTCAACACAAAAACACCCTCTCACTAGGAATTTCTCAAAAATTGTGAGAATTTTAACACTCTTGCACACTAGTGTTTAAGGAGGTACGTATCACACAATCTTCACTGCACTCAAACTACCATAAGCTTGCCTATCTTCTCACTCTCCACAGTAAATGATCTATAAAGTAGATCAAAAGAGACTTTGGTGGTATGGCTTGGCTAGGAATATGATTCTGTATAGGAGGAGGGAAATATCTTGGCATGTGGTTTGGCTTAAGGTAAGATTGAATGTTGCAAAAAGGGTTCAGATTAGATGAATAAGAGTCAGATAAGAGGATGATCACAATTGAATTTATCTATGTGCTCCTTAATCCTTCTCATTCCCTTCTTCTTTTTCATTCATTTATTACACCACCTTTTCTACAACTTTTCTTTTTCTTAAACTTTCTTCCTCCTTTTCTTCCAAACAATTTGTGTTTTTAACTCCCCCTTTTTCTTGTTCCCTTTTTCTTGTTCCCTTTTCTTCCCCTTTTCTCAACCAAGCACTTTGTGCCTTTACTTTTCTTTTCCTTTTTCTTCCTCTTTTTCTCCAAATTTCCAACACTTTGTGTTTTTATACATTGCAGAAACACCTTTTCTCCAAACAGAACTCTCATCCATTACCCCTTATCTGAACATGTAATCTGAAAAATTGGGATAGATGTAGGCTCTTGGTTTTATCAAACAACAAGCTTAGGCTCAAGAGTTTCATGCAATAGGAATATTTGGTTCAAAAAGGAAATGCCTCAATCAAATCTACCCTACAATCATGAACCATTTCAAGCAAGAAACAGGGCAAGTTCTAGAGTTAGTCATGCAATGAAGTGCTCTCTGAACAAAAATTTTCTGTATAGGCTCAAATTCTCACAGTTCAGAGTGCATGCTTGACTACCTCTATATACATCAAACTGATCTCACTACTCTTCACATAGAATGAGTCATGCAATCATGTCATTTAAGAACACATGCAAGGATTCAGGATTGTATCCTAGACTTTGATCAATCATGTAAAACTTTGATTATCCTATCCTCATGGAATTTCACATCACATTACTCAAAATCCAACTTCTATACATACACAACTACACTACCTAACTACATCACACAAGAAACTAAAAAGAAAAGATTGAGATGTTTCCCTGTTTGTGGCTCATCAACTGTGTGTCATCATCAAACTGGGTGATATCTCCATGGAATTTTGCATGTCATTCATTCACACCACATTCCCAGATTTAAACGTTGCTGTCCCCAGCAACTAATTTAAATCTAAAATAGTAGTTGATCATGTCTGAAACACATTCACATATAATCAAATAGCATCAGTACTATTTCAAAATGTGCATCATTCAAAACAGAGAACTACAATGTACTTAACCAATTCACAAAATTAAAACCAATATGAAAATAGAAAATGTAACTAAATAACCCAAAATAAAAGCAGAAAACAGAAAATCTAATCAGTCGACTCCTCATCAGAAAATAGCAAATCAGATCCTGGGTCGGCAGTAGGTAAGGGGTTGTATTCTGCATCAGCATCCCTGTCCTAATCCATAGCAACAGTATCACCAGCCATCGGGTCATCATCAGCAGTGGCATCAGTAGCAGTCTGGGCAGAAGTAGCAGCAACAGAAGGCTGGGTAGGAGGTGCAGCATCAGTAGTCACACCCATAGTAGCCAAAGTGTCATAGTAGGTGCAGACATTTGTCTCAAATGCGTCCTTCTCCTCAGAATGTGGATAAATAGCAGGCTGGAATACAGCTGACTCCAAACCCTGGGCCGCACAGATATCAGTCAGCATCTTTATCATATGAGTCTGGAATGAATGCTGACTTGCCTGCATGAACTTGAGACGGCGGCGTAAATGGCCCAATCTAATGTCATTATTAACCAGCCACTGCTCCCCAGATCGAATCCTTTGTTCAAGCTCAGAATCCTCTTCAGAATCCTCCTCAGTCATGGGCTTCCTGCCAGGTTGTAATCCAGAGGGTCCTCCTCCTCCAATTTTCAACTACTGTCTGATCATCTTTGCATCAATTGTAGGATGCAATTTGATTGGCACCCCATTATCAGTAACATCTACCCCAACTTTCTGGCATAGAAGCTGGATCAGAGAACAATGACCCAAAGCAGAAGTGCTGCTATCAGACTGAGCCATATCATATATACTGTCCTGAAGAAGAATGGGTAGCTCCACCTTCCCTTTTATCATGATAGTATGGATCAAAACAGCTCTCATCAATATTACTTCCGCCTGGTTGGAAGATGGCATGACATTGGAAACCACAAAATGGAACCAGACTCGGGCCTCACCATTCAGATGCCTCAACCACAGTAATTTAGGATTGACCTTATCTTTGGTCATCTCCCATGTTTCACCAGGCTTGGCTATGGTCTGCAAAATAGGCTCAGCTGCCCCTATCTTGGTCCAAGTGTCAAATGTTGGATCCTGTCTCCTAGGTGGTATTTCAATCTTCTGCCAGTTCCTCTTAAAATCACAGCTAGCTTGGTCAATATAATCACAGTGCCTGATCTTCAGCAGCTTTTGTATGGTATGTGCGTCATATTTCACTTTCTTGCCCCTCACCCAGCTGGTGAAAGTCCTCTTACCACCTTGATCCCCGTTATAAGCATTAGCAAAGAATTCCCTTGCTATATTAGGGCTGCTGTCCACCAGAATTTGACCAAAAGTAACCCAGTCCCTTTTTTCCAACTGGGACTGGAACTCAGGGTATTCATCCTTCTCCAGAATGAACTTCCTCTCCCTCACGAATGGTCTAGAAGAAGTTTTAGTAGTGTAACGAGCCTCATGCTCAGCACTCCTCCAAAAATGTGCATCATAAGTAGGAGGTGGAAGTGTAGATGTAGAAGCTTGAGGTTCCCTGGACCTCTTCTTTCCAGTCTTCTTTGGTAGAGGAGCAGACATTGTCCTGAAGATCAAAAGAAATAGTCAGTATCACATTTGAAGACATGGGATCCAATTCCCAGATTTAGAATTTAAGTAATGGTGGAATTGGATCCAAATATTGTAAGTGAATACCCTCAGTATGCCCAAAATCTGAACCCTTAATTATGTATGCAGCAAGCCTGGGCGCTAAAACGTTCACACTGAGCGTTTTAGCGTCCTGGCTTTTCTGGGTCAGGCGATATCACAAACACCTTGTGTGCGTGGGTGCAGCTGCATATGTGTAAAACGATTTGGGGAGCTCGTTCATCCCCAAAATATCAGGAAAACAGCAATAGAACTAATAGCATAGAACTAATAGAACTAATATCAACATACAATCATAATAATAATTCATTATATCAACATTTGATGGAGAGAAAAGAGACCAATATCATCTATGATGCAAAAACGCTGGAGAGAAAAGAGATGAGGGACATACCTTGATGTTGATGAGAGAATGTAGAGGAATCTATGAAGAACGATGATGCAAACTATGTGAGCGTAAGCAAATGAGGGAAAATAGAGAAAAGAAAAAGTGTAAGAGAAAGGAGAGGGAAAGCCCGTGTTATTTCGGATTAGTGACGGGGCGCTAAAACGCTGAAACCAAACGTGTTAGCGCCCAGGTCCAGAGAATGTGAACAATTCGTGTTCAGCTCCACGCTAAAACGGTCATCATGAACGTTTTAACGCGGTTGACCAGAGTGTGTGTAAATGAGTTATTGGTTGAACGCTAAAAAGGTCGATATGAAAGTTTTAGCGCTCATGGTCAGAGAAATGTGAACACTTCGTGTTCAGCATCACTCTAAAACGGTCACCAGAAACGTTTTAGCACAGTTGACCAGAGTGCTTGCATTTGATTTATTGGGTGAACGCTAAAACGGTCAGTATGAACGTTTTAGCGCTCATAGCCAGAGAGTTTCATAGTTATGCAACTCTAGACCGCTAAAACGTCCTGAATGGGAGGTTTTAGCGCCCAACACTTGTAGTCAAATTTCTCTTCAGATTTTAACACTTTTCCCTCCTACCTTCTTCATTTTACTAATGGGGTATGAACATAGAAATTACATACCTGGTACAGTGGGTTTCCTCCCACTCAGCGCGTGTTTAACGTCGCGAGCCTGACGGGTATGATCTATCTTACCTCCAATAGAGCAACTGTCAGTAGTTTCCTATCCACAACACTTCCAACATATAACTTCAACCGCTGACCATTGACTGTAAAACTTCTGTCTGAATCCAAAGAACTAATTTCTACAGCCCCATAAGGTTTCATGTCTTTCACCACAAACGGTCCAGACCATCTAGACTTTAACTTCCCTGGAAACAGCTTCAACCTGGAATTGAACAGAAGTACTTGATCCCCCACCTTGAAATCCCTAGGTGTGATCTTCATATCATGCCATAACTTTGTCTTCTCTTTATATAGGCTTGCACTTTCATATGCAGAGAGACGGAACTCATCCAATTCATCCAACTGTTGTAATCTTTTCTCTCCTGCTGCCTTTGAGTCGAAATTCAGAAATCTTACTGCCCACAAAGCCTTGTGCTCCAATCCGACTGGCAAATGTCATGCTTTCCCAAACAATAGCTGAAATGGAGACATTCCAATAGGAGTCTTGAATGTTGTTCGGTATGCCCACAGTGTGTCATCAAGTTTCTTGGACCATTGAGTCCTAGCATTCCCAATAGTCTTCTCCAATATTCTTTTCAATTCCCTGTTGGAAATTTCAACCTGACCACAAGTCTGTGGGTGATATGGAGTGCTTATCTTATGCCTCACTCCATAATTAGCCAGAGCATACTCTACCATCCTATTATCAAAATGAGTTCCCCCATCACTGATTATAGCTCTAGGGACTCCAAATCTTGAAAATATATTCTTTCTCAGAAAAGCAATCACCACCCTGGAATCATTGGTTGGTGTAGCTATGGCCTTAACCCATTTGGACACATAATCTACTGCCATCAATATGTACTTGTTAGAATAGGAAGATGGGAAGGGTCCCATAAAATCCATTCCCCAAACATCAAATATCTCCACCTCCTGTATATTATTCAAGGGCATCTCATGTCTCCTGGAGATATTTCCAGTCCTTTGGCAGTTGTCACATGCCTGCACAAACTTCTTGGCATCTTTATAAAGAGTGGGCCAATAGAAACCGCTCATCAATACTTTTGCTGCAGTTCTCTCTCCTGCAAAATGTCCACCATAAGCAGAACCATGACAATGCCACAATACATCTTTCTGTTCCTCCTCTGGAATACATCGTCTGATCACACTATCTGAACACCTGTAAAAAAGATATAGCTCATCCCAAATGTATCTCCTCACATCATGTAGAAACTTCTTTCTCTGTTGCCATGTAAAATCCTTAGGCATTATTCCAGCAGCTTTATAGTTGGCAAAATCAGCAAACCATGGTGGGGTACTAATGGATAGAACTTTATTCCCCACTGTAACACCCCAAATGTAAATACATATAGGGTGCACCTTCATCATGCATTCAACGCGCGGAAGTCTAAATTTAAACTTTACGAATGCAAATATCAGAGTGCGGAATGGAAACACATAACCATACTTATTCCATATAAAATTAAAAGCGTTAAAACGTCAATACAAAATAAATAACACTAAACATTATTTAATGTAATCCCAAAAAGATTAACTAATCATAAATAAAAACATAATTTATGCCGCATCATAAGCCCAGTCATAATGTGGTTGTGGTTCCTCTAGCCATTGTGCACTTAGTGCTTCATCGAAATCATAATGTGGAAAAGCTTCTATTAATAATTTCATAGCCTCAGTCCATAGGCCTCTATCTGTTAGATCCTTTAGTTTCTCTTCCCAGGTAGGTGGAGTTTCTTCTTCTTTACGTACCAGTCTCTTACCTTTTCTTTCCCACATAACTTTCTTATTACTTTCTTTCATCTTTTCCTGAAATGGGTGGTCAAGGGGGGTGAGATTTTGGGGAAAATCTCAGTAAGGTTCACAGCTGGAGCATTCTCCAACTATGATGCTTACTCCTGCAACAGTTTATAATAACAATACAAAATGGAACATTTAACATCATCATATATAAAAATATCATGCCATCATCATCATCATCATATTCCTGCCGGCTTTTACGGACTTACGGAGATACCCAGAGTCCTCGTCAGGTTGCAACTGGAGTATCAGTGCACAGGCCAACATTTAATAGCATGGTTTTAAGTTTCAAAAATATCATAATCACATAATGTAAAGCACTATAAACATATTGCAGTCAGACCATAACTTATCATAGTTTCATAATGGTGGCATACATAGAGAGATTACTTCAACAACTGTAAACACTTACAGTGCTTGTCGTTCTTTACTTGTATACTTTCAACTTTTGATCTCTTTACTTGCCTGTTTGCTCCCTTGACTCCCTAACATCATCATATCATCTTTTAGTAACTTATATAACATTCAACATTTGTGTTTTATCCATGTATAGGTCTCGGCTTTGCAGGTTTAATTACCTAGAGGAGTTGTTTTGCTTACTCACCCACTTGTGTAGGTTTTAGGACATTATTAGGTCATCATAACACTTAATAGAATTATTAAAGATTTCATTCTAGGCATGTATAGGTTCGGCCACCATAGATAAACATCTAGGAATATAATTTTTAAAACATGCTTTCAATTATATTATTAACTTAACATGGTTAGATCCTTTCAACATTAATCAAATAAAACCTCTTTTAGCTACATACCACTCGGCCTTATTGCCCTAAAATACCTAAGGGATTACTTCTAAAACATGCTTCTAACATTATTGATAATTTATCATATTTAAATCCTAGAGCATCATTCAAAACATCATTTTATATATTCGGCCAACTAAGGTTATGATCATGCAAAGTTGATTTAGAACCTAGGCTACTAAACATGCTAATCTAACATCATCATTTCATCATCTTTCATATCATTTAAACATCTCTTCATGCTTATAATTATCATACATGGTTCGGCCTTCTAGGGATCATATACTTAGGATATCACTTTCATGCTTTTACATGTCATTCCTAACCAAGAAGGTTCATAGGCTTACCTTTGATGATGATCAACGACTTAAGGAAACACTTCTTGACCTTTGACTACTTTGAATCTTCTTGAATGAACTTCCTTCCTCCTTGAACATACAAGGCCGCAAGCTTAAAGAGAGGAGAAGAGGGATTTTCTTGCTTAGAGATGAAGGGTTCTTTGGTGGAATTATTAGGAAGAAGGACTAAGATCCAGGCTTGTATTTGATCTTGGAACAATTAGGTATTTCTCACTAACACACTCACCATTTCAAAGCATTCATGGACTTCACAAAATGAACTAAACTCTTTGTTCTTTCCTTTGGTAGTGCCGCGACTATAGAGGGAAAAAGGAGAGACTAAAGCTTGTTCAAATAGGCAACCTAGAAGCCTTGCCATTACTTGATTGCTGGTAGGTTTTGATCACATTAAATGAGAGTAACGTGGTGATTTGTTGTCATAGGTTAGATTGCTTAATTTAGGGACAAGAACATGATGTCAATTTCCTTGATTAAGGAAATTTAGTGATTGCTTGATTTAAGGAATTGATGATGTGTGACTAATCGTCATTAAAAGTTGCTCCCTTGATTTAAGGGATTGATGAGGTGTGACTAATCGTCATAAAGGTTGCTTCCTTGATTTAAGAAACAGAATTATTTGATTGATTGACATATTGTCATCAATTTACTTGATTTAGGGAAAGTGATTGACTACTAATCATCATAATCCTAACTTCCTTGTTTAAAGGAATTTGACTGGCTTGACTTAAGGAAATTCGATTTGCATTTAATGGCTTGAAAATCAAATAAAATCAAATTCATTTCCTACACCTAGGCCGCGGATTTTAAATGCTTGGAAGGAAAAGATTTCCTTTAATTTTGGACCATGATTTATTCCTTAAGATTATGGACCTTTAACCTATTAACCTGACCTAATTTGTGCCTATTTTTCCATGATTTTATGACA
The DNA here is from genome assembly GCF_033153095.1 of Gastrolobium bilobum. Lineage (NCBI taxonomy): Eukaryota > Viridiplantae > Streptophyta > Magnoliopsida > Fabales > Fabaceae > Gastrolobium > Gastrolobium bilobum. Next base: position 176,568 of record NW_026897243.1, on the reverse strand, counting down.
CTTTAAATTGACTTCTTAGAGCTTGTTTTCTCTAGTAAAACCGTGGGCTTCTTGCTTGTAGGGAAAGAATTCTAATTTAATTCCTAGTCATATAGTACTTCTTTAGGTTTATTATGTCATGGCCTTACTTTGGGCTTTAACTTGATTTGGGTTTCATTTACCTTATTGGACTTTTTATCATATAGAGCTTTCTTTGTATCACTTGGACTTGTCCACATTAAATGGAATTAAAACTTCCTTTGTTGGGTTATACTTTGATCCATGAATTCATTGGATCCCTAATGCTTATGTCTTTGGTTCATTGGACCCATACTTCTAATTTACTTAATCATAAACTATTTCATCTGAAATGTCTCGTTTATTAATTATCATAATTCTTCATTAATCATGATACAATATTTAGGGTTGTTATATCCTCCCCCACTAATAAAATTTTCGTCCCGAAAATTACTATAACTCGGGGTACTTCTGTCTAATCTCATCTTCTCGCTCCCAAGTTGCTTCTTCGGGAGTCCTTCCTTGCCATTGCACTTTTACCATGGGTATCACCTTGCTGCGAAGCTGCTTCTCTTCTCTATCCAGAATCTTGATTGGTACCACCGGGATCTTCAAATTAGGTCGTACTTCCACTTCATCCGGTAATACAACATGTGAGGGATCGGCTACATATTTCTTCAATTGGCTAACATGAAATACATCGTGAAGATTTGCCAAATTTGGAGGTAATGCCAACTGATAAGCTACCGGCCCCACCCTTTTCAGAATCTGATAAGGACCGATATAACGCGGACTTAACTTTCTTACACCGAGTGCTCTTCCAATACCTGTAATAGGAGAGAGCTTAACAAATACATGTTCCCCTACTTCAAAGTCTAGGGGTCGGTGCTTCAAATCATAATAACTCTTTTGTCTGTCCTGAGCCTTCTGCATCCTGTCACGAATCATCTTTATCTGCTTAGTTGTTTCGTTCACCATATCTGGCCCAAACATTTCTTTATCGCCCACTTCTTCCCAGCATACAGGTGTTCGACACCTTCTTCCATACAGAGCTTCATACGGGGCCATTCCTATACTTGCATGATGACTGTTGTTGTAAGAAAATTCTGCCAAAGGCAGATACTGATCCCAACAACCTTCTCTTTCTAAAGCGCAAGCTCTTAACATGTCTTCCAGTGTCTGTATTGTTCTTTCAGTCTGTCCGTCTGTCTGCGGATGGTACGCCGTACTCAATCGTAATTGAGTTCCGAACGCCTGCTGTAATGAATACCAGAATCGGGATGTAAACTTAGGATCCCGATCACTGATTATACTTTCTGGTACTCCGTGCAGTCTTACAATCTCCTTCACATAAATTTGAGCCAGCTTCTCTGTCGTGTACGTTCCTTTCACCGGTATAAAGTGTGCTGACTTGGTCAATCTGTCGACCACTACCCAGATGGCATCGTAGCCTGCTTGAGTTCTGGGTAGACTGGTTACAAAGTCCATAGAAATACTTTGCCATTTCCATTCGGGAATATGCAAGGGCTGTAGGGTGCCCGCTGGTCGTTGATGCTCTATCTTTACTTTCTGGCACACCATACATTTGCTTACGAATCTTCCAACATCTCTCTTCATTCCTTTCCACCAGAAATTATTCTTCATGTCTGCGTACATTTTGGTGGCTCCTGGGTGAATCGAGTACTGACTCTTGTGGGCTATTTCCATCACTTCATCTCTCAAGAGTCGTGTAGGGACGACAATTTTCCCTTGAAAGGTAATTATACCTTGTTGATTTAAACTAACTCCAGGTTGATTTCTTAACCGTTTCAAACAATCTACGGCTTGTTGGGCTTCCTTGATCCTCTCTAAGAGTTCATCTTGGATTTGTACTGCGTAATATTCCTGTCCGCATTCACTGTTTACCACTGCGAGATTTAAATCTCGGAAATCTTCAATCAATTGTTGTTCGGCTATCATCATACTTGCAATTCCTCTGACTTTTCTGCTCAAGGCATCGGCAACTACATTCGCCTTGCCGGGATGATACTTTAGTTCAAAGTCATAATCTTTCAGGAATTCCATCCATCGGCGCTGTCTCATGTTCAGCTCCTTCTGATCAAATAAGTACTTGAGGCTTTTGTGGTCACTATATACTGTCGTAGTAGCACCGTATAAGTGATGACGCCATATCTTCAAAGCAAATACGATTGCTGCCAACTCAAGATCATGAGTGGGATAATTCTCTTCATGTGACTTCAACTGTCGAGATGCGTACGCGACTGGTCTGCCATTTTGCATAAGCACACATCCCAAACCCATCTTTGAGGCATCACAATAAACTTCAAATGGTTCTTCAGGGTTTGGTAATGTCAGCACTGGGGCTGTCGTCAGCATCTTCTTTAACTCCTGAAAGCAAACTTCGCATTCATCAGTCCACACAAAAGGGACTTCCTTCCTTGTCAATCGGGTGAGTGGTAACACCCGCTTCGAGAATCCTTCAATAAATCTTCTATAATACCCTGCCAATCCAGAAAGCTTCTTATCTCTGTGACCGTCTTGGGTCGCTCCCAGTCAACTACTGCTTTGATTTTACTGGGGTCCACCGCTACTCCTTTATCTGATATCACATGCCCAAGGAATTGAATCTCGGGCAGCCAAAATTCACATTTGGATGGTTTGGCGTATAGCTGTTTCTCCCGTAATATTTGCAGCACGATTCTCAGATGCTCCTCATGCTCCTCCTTGCTCTTTGAGTATATCAATATGTCATCGATAAACACGACAACAAATTGATCCAGATAAGGTTTGAATATTTGATTCATATACCCCATGAACACTGCTGGGGCATTTGTCAGTCCGAAAGGAATGACCAGGTACTCGTAGTGCCCATATCTTGATCTGAATGCTGTCTTCGGAACGTCTTCCGGCTTGATCCGGATCTGATGATATCCTGATCGGAGATCGATCTTTGAAAATACTCTTGCACCTCTCAGCTGATCAATTAAGTCCTCAATACGAGGCAGTGGGTACTTGTTCTTCACAGTAACCTTGTTGAGCTGTCGGTAATCCGTGCATAGTCTCATTGACCCGTCCTTCTTCTTCACAAATAATATTGGCGCTCCCCATGGAGACACACTGGGTCTGATAAAATTTTTCTTTATTAAGTCTTCCAATTGCTTCTTTAATTCCACAAGTTCAAGTGGTGACATACGGTAGGGCGCAATTGAAATTGGCCCAGTTCCCGGTACTAGCTCAATTGAAAATTGTACCTCTCGTTCTGGAGGGAAATTGGTGATATCATCGGGAAAAACATCCTCAAACTCCTTAACCACTAGAATGTTGGACAGTGGTATCTCTTCTTCTCCTACAAGAGTTCCCATCATCATCATGGAGCATTCTCCTGTTTCAGGCGCTGAGTTTTCTTCCGCTCCTTCTTTGCCGATAATCAAACTGCGATTGCTGCAGTCAATCACCACTCGCTGCTTGGCGAGCCAGTCCATCCCTAGAATCACATTGATCTTCTCTAGTGGGAGGACTATGAAGTCCTGTTTGTACTTCTTTCCTTCATAGATAAATGCGACGTCTCTACATAGTAGGTACGCCTTAGCAACTTTTCCCGTCGCGGTCATGATCCGCATAGGTACTTGCAGTCTATCAGTAAATAAATCGTACGCTTTCGCCACATAATCGGCGACAAAAGAATTCGTAGCACCAGAATCAAATAGTACATCTAAATTTTCATGGCAAATATAGATCGTACCTTTGACCAGTTCAGCTGCCTGGTCTGCCGTGTGTTGATCGAGGGTGTAAACTCTGCCCATCCTTGGTGCTTCTTCTGTTGCTTGTTGGTTTCCCCATAGTGGACAGTTCTTGACATAGTGTCCTTCTTTTCCACACTTGTAGCAGTTTGGGGTTCCACTTAGACAGTTACCGTAATGGGGCTTCTTGCATTTTGGACAGTTCGGAGGTTTGTTGTTGTGGCTGTTGTTTCCCCGGTAGTTTCCGGGTCTCTTGAACTTGTTGTCATCTCGCCTGGGCTGCCAGGGCTTTCCTCCGTTGTTTCCTCGCCATGGTCCAGTCTTTCCTTTATAACCATTCCCGCTAGCTTCCACGGGTTTCTTCTGTTGGCCAATAGCTTCCACTCTTCTGCATCGATTGATTAGGGTTGCAAAGTCACATGGGTCGTTGCCGGCTACTAGCTCAGCAATTCTGGGATTCAGACCCCTTTGAAACTTCGCCATCAGAAAGTCTGGTAAAGGCATTGCTCCTCTGTACGTTGCCAATCTTAGTAACTCATTAAACTTAGCATGATACTGGTCCACCGTCATCGTTCCTTGAACCAGTTTGTCAAATTCTCCTTGTTTACTATCCCGGATTGACATCGGAAAGTATTTCTCCAAGAACATTTCCTCGAACACGGCCCAAGTTATAACCGCATTCTGCATTTCCAACGGTTGGGACGCATTCGCCCACCAGTGGTGAGCATCTCCTTCCAGCATGTACGTCGAGAATAGCACCTTCTGATCGTCGGTGCATTGGATAACTCGAAAAATCTTGTCCATTGCTTGCAGCCATTGTACAGCTGCCATTGAGTCAGGACTTCCTTGAAAGGAGGGTGGTTTGTGCTTTCTAAACGTCAACAGTAGTCCTTGGTTATCTTGACCTGCCGCACCGTTTCCTGGAGGAGGTCGGGGTCCTTCACCATGACCCCCGGCTCCTGTTCCCGAGCCGCTTGCTCCGTTATTGTTTGCATTAGCATTTGGGTTCCTTCTGATCTCATTCATTATATTCTGAAACATATCTCCCGTGTTGGTTTGTAATTGGGTGATGGTGTCCCGCAACGTGTTAATTTGTCCTTGTATATCTTGCGTAGGGGTTCTTCGTGGAGGCATCTTGCTGTACATAGATACAGCAAATGGTTAGTGTTCCATCCTAATCCGAAATTTTGCTCTGATACCATAAATGTAACACCCCAAATGTAAATACATATAGGGTGCACCTTCATCATGCATTCAACGCGCGGAAGTCTAAATTTAAACTTTACGAATGCAAATATCAGAGTGCGGAATGGAAACACATAACCATACTTATTCCATATAAAATTAAAAGCGTTAAAACGTCAATACAAAATAAATAACACTAAACATTATTTAATGTAATCCCAAAAAGATTAACTAATCATAAATAAAAACATAATTTATGCCGCATCATAAGCCCAGTCATAATGTGGTTGTGGTTCCTCTAGCCATTGTGTACTTAGTGCTTCATCGAAATCATAATGTGGAAAAGCTTCTATTAATAATTTCATAGCCTCAGTCCATAGGCCTCTATCTGTTAGATCCTTTAGTTTCTCTTCCCAGGTAGGTGGAGTTTCTTCTTCTTTACGTACCAGTCTCTTACCCTTTCTTTCCCACATAACTTTCTTATTACTTTCTTTCATCTTTTCCTGAAATGGGTGGTCAAGGGGGGTGAGATTTTGGGGAAAATCTCAGTAAGGTTCACAGCTGGAGCATTCTCCAACTATGACGCTTACTCCTGCAACAGTTTATAACAACAATACAAAATGGAACATTTAACATCATCATATATAAAAATATCATGCCATCATCATCATCATCATATTCCTGCCGGCTTTTACGGACTTACGGAGATACCCAGAGTCCTCGTCAGGTTGCAACTGGAGTATCAGTGCACAGGCCAACATTTAATAGCATGGTTTTAAGTTTCAAAAATATCATAATCACATAATGTAAAGCACTATAAACATATTGCAGTCAGACCATAACTTATCATAGTTTCATAATGGTGGCATACATAGAGAGATTACTTCAACAACTGTAAACACTTACAGTGCTTGTCGTTCTTTACTTGTATACTTTCAACTTTTGATCTCTTTACTTGCCTGTTTGCTCCCTTGACTCCCTAACATCATCATATCATCTTTTAGTAACTTATATAACATTCAACATTTGTGTTTTATCCATGTATAGGTCTCGGCTTTGCAGGTTTAATTACCTAGAGGAGTTGTTTTGTTTACTTACCCACTTGTGTAGGTTTTAGGACATTATTAGGTCATCATAACACTTAATAGAATTATTAAAGATTTCATTCTAGGCATGTATAGGTTCGGCCACCATAGATAAACATCTAGGAATATAATTTTTAAAACATGCTTTCAATTATATTATTAACTTAACATGGTTAGATCCTTTCAACATTAATCAAATAAAACCTCTTTTAGCTACATACCATTCGGCCTTATTGCCCTAAAATACCTAAGGGATTACTTCTAAAACATGCTTCTAACATTATTGATAATTTATCATATTTAAATCCTAGAGCATCATTCAAAACATCATCTTATATATTCGGCCAACTAAGGTTATGATCATGCAAAATTGATTTAGAACCTAGGCTACTAAACATGCTAATCTAACATCATCATTTCATCATCTTTCATATCATTTAAACATCTCTTCATGCTTATAATTATCATACATGGTTCGGCCTTCTAGGGATCATATACTTAGGATATCACTTTCATGCTTTTACATGTCATTCCTAACCAAGAAGGTTCATAGGCTTACCTTTGATGATGATCAACGACTTAAGGAAACACTTCTTGACCTTTGACTACTTTGAATCTTCTTGAATGAACTTCCTTCCTCCTTGAACATACAAGGCCGCAAGCTTAAAGAGAGGAGAAGAGGGATTTTCTTGCTTAGAGATGAAGGGTTCTTTGGTGGAATTATTAGGAAGAAGGACTAAGATCCAGGCTTGTATTTGATCTTGGAACAATTAGGTATTTCTCACTAACACACTCACCATTTCGAAGCATTCATGGACTTCACAAAATGAACTAAACTCTTTGTTCTTTCCTTTGGTAGTGCCGCGGCTATAGAGGGAAAAAGGAGAGACTAAAGCTTGTTCAAATAGGCAACCTAGAAGCCTTGCCATTACTTGATTGCTGGTAGGTTTCGATCACATTAAATGAGAGTAAGGTGGTGATTTGTTGTCATAGGTTAGATTGCTTAATTTAGGGACAAGAACATGATGTCAATTTCCTTGATTAAGGAAATTTAGTGATTGCTTGATTTAAGGAATTGATGATGTGTGACTAATCGTCATTAAAAGTTGCTCCCTTGATTTAAGGGATTGATGAGGTGTGACTAATCGTCATAAAGGTTGCTTCCTTGATTTAAGAAACAGAATTATTTGATTGATTGACATATTGTCATCAATTTGCTTGATTTAGGGAAAGTGATTGACTACTAATCATCATAATCCTAACTTCCTTGTTTAAAGGAATTTGACTGGCTTGACTTAAGGAAATTCGATTTGCATTTAATGGCTTGAAAATCAAATAAAATCAAATTCATTTCCTACACCTAGGCCGCGGATTTTAAATGCTTGGAAGGAAAAGATTTCCTTTAATTTTGGACCATGATTTATTCCTTAAGATTATGGACCTTTAACCTATTAACCTGACCTAATTTGTGCCTATTTTTCCATGATTTTATGACACTTTAAATTGACTTCTTAGAGCTTGTTTTCTCTAGTAAAACCGTGGGCTTCTTGCTTGTAGGGAAAGAATTCTAATTTAATTCCTAGTCATATAGTACTTCTTTAGGTTTATTATGTCATGGCCTTACTTTGGGCTTTAACTTGATTTGGGTTTCATTTACCTTATTGGACTTTACTTTATCATATAGAGCTTTCTTTGTATCACTTGGACTTGTCCACATTAAATGGAATTAAAACTTCCTTTGTTGGGTTATACTTTGATCCATGAATTCATTGGATCCCTAATGCTTATGTCTTTGGTCCATTGGACCCATACTTCTAATTTACTTAATCATAAACTATTTCATCTGAAATGTCTCGTAATTATCATAATTCTTCATTACTTCAAACTCATAACATCCAGATAACCTGGGCTTGGCAATACTGACATGCAACAAATCAAAAATAAATTCTTGGTCCTTTACACAACTTACTTTGGCAATTTTTGAAAAATCTTTAATAAACCGCCTATAAAATCCTGCATGACCAAGAAAGCTCCTCACACCTTTGACATTAACAGGTGGAGGGAGTTTCTCTATCACAGAGATTTTTGCCCTATCCACTTCTATTCCTGCTCTAGACACCTTGTGCCCAAGAACAATTCCTTCAGTCACCATGAAGTGACATTTCTCCCAATTCAAAACCAGATTACAGTTTTGACATCTTTTTAAAACAGAATCCAAATTTTCCAGACATACCTCAAAATTAGAGCCAAATACAAAAAAATCATCCATAAAAATTTCTATGCATTCTTCTACCATGTCAGAGAAAATAGAAAGCATGCACCTTTGAAAAGTGGCAGGAGCATTGCATAAGCCGAAAGGCATCCTCCGGTATGCGAAAATTCCATATGGACATGTAAATGCAGTCTTCTCCTGATCCTCTGGTGCGACAGCTATCTAATTATAACCTAAGTAGCCGTCCAAGAAACAGTAGAAAGCATGTCCTGCCAATCTTTCCAACATCTGGTCTAAGAAAGGAAGTGGAAAATGATCCTTCCTTGTTGCCTTGTTCAGCCTCCGGTAGTCAATGCACATTCTCCAGCCAGTGATTGTCCTTGTGGGAATCAATTCATTGTTCTCATTTTTCACCACAGTCATTCCCCCCTTTCTTAGGTACTGTTTGAATAGGACTCACCCAAGCACTGTCTGAGATAGGATAAATCATTCCAGCATCAAGTATCTTCACAACCTCCTTCCTCACTACCTCCTTCATAGTGGGGTTGAGTCTCCTCTGTGGTTGCCTTACTGGTTTGATTTCCTCTTCCATCAATATTTTGTGGGTGCAAAAGGAAGGATTGATACCCTTAAGATCTGAAAACTGCCATCCAATAGCCATTTTATTCTTCTTGAGTACCTTAATCAACTTCACTTCTTCACTCTCAGATAACATTGCATTGATGATTACTGGATATGTTTGATCATCCCCAAGGAACACATACTTCAGATTTGAAGGTAGTTCTTTAAGCTCTACCTTAGGTGCTCCCACGGGAATGTCATCTATCTTCTTTTCAAGCTCTTCCACTACCGGTTCTTCTTGATAATTTTATGTACATTTCTCCTCAATAAATCTGTCTTCCTCCAATGAAAAGTCTTCTTCTTTATTCACTTCTTCCACCATCTCCTGTATCACATCTAATCTGAAATAATCCCCCACATCAACAGGATGTTTGATGGCTTCAAAAACATCAATTGTAACGGTTTCCTCATCCACCCTCAACAGCAACTTCCCTTGTTCAACATCTATCAGAGATCTTGCAGTTGCTAAAAAGGGTCTTCCTAACAATAGAGGACTTTTAGTATCCTCTTCTTCCATGTCAAGTATCATAAAATCCACAGGAAAAATGAACTTGTCTACTTTTACCAAAACATCTTCAACCACACCTTCAGGCTTCTTAATAGATCTATCTGCAAGATGCAAGATAAGGTTAGTTTCCTTCAAGGTGTTGATTCCCAAGGCTCTACATACCGTCAATGGCATCAGATTTATGCTGGCTCCCAAATCACAGAGTGCCTTCCCCACTTCCACATCTCCTATAGCAATAGAGATGCTGAAACTTCCTGGATCTTGCAATTTTGGTGGAAGCTTTTTCTGGATCAGGGCACTACATTCTGCTGTCAGGGCCACTGTTTCACCATCATTCAATTTCCTCTTCTTAGTAAGGAGATCTTTCATGAATTTGGCATAGTGGGGCATGTTCTCCAAAGCCTCAGAAAATGGAATGTTAATTTGCAAATTTTTGAAAATATCCAGAAATCTTGCATAGTGTTGTTTCTGAATCTCATGCTTCAACCTCTGAGGGTTAAGGAACTTTGGCATATGGAGACAAAGTGACTGGCTGGTCCTGCTTGTCAGCCATCTTCTTCTTCTCCCACTTCATTATCTTCTTAGGCACAACATCATTTTCAACTACCACCTTTTTTTCTTCCTTGTCTTCCGTCACTGTTTCTTTTTCTTCATTTCCTTTCACATTTTCTACTCCATCATCAGAGACTACATCTTCAACCACAACCTCCTCTTCATTCTTCTTATTCCCCACATTCTTTTTCACCTGTTGGAGCACCAACCCACTTCTTGTCATGATTGCTTTGCAGTGCTCCTTAGGATTCACCATTGTATCACCAGGAAACTTCCCCTGTGGTCTCTCAGATATCTGTCTTGATAGTTGACCAATTTGGGTCTCCAAATTCCTGATAGATGCTTCCTGATTTCTAAATGAAGTCTTGGTCTCTTGCATGAATGTAGATGTTTGCTCTCTGAATGAGTTAGACCCCTGAATGTAATCTTGAGTAGTCTTGGATAACTGAGCAAAGGCTTTTTCCCATGCAGCAGTATCACTTTGCTGTGATGAATATGTTGGAGGAGGATGCAGTGGAGGATTCAACTGATGGTTGGAACTATAACTAAACCCTAGGTGTTGATTCTTGTTTTTCCATGGTGGCATATACACATTTCGCCCCTGATTGTTGTAATTCCTCTGGTTGTTGTTGTCATAGCACACTCCATTAACTTCTGCTTGTTCTGATGATCCCCCATAATCACATTCTTCTGTCACATGGCCCTTCCCACAGATAGCACACACGCACTTGGTGTCCACAGAAGCAACCTTTTGTGAGGATAGTTGCTTAGTGAGAACATCCAACTGCTGTTGCTGTTGTTTCTGTGTCTGCATCAACTGGTCATTCCTTGCCAATAGGACATCATATCCATCCAACTTGATGATCCCTGCCCTTCTGTCAGGCACTGGGGCATTATCAAATTCCTGAGATGCCAATGATTCAAAGATATCCAAAGCTTCTTGAGGAGTCTTGGTGGTCAATGATCAACCAGCAGTGGCATGCACCAATGTCCTAGTGGTGGTGGTCATTCCTTGTAGGAAGATTGCTGCTTGTTGCCATGCCTCTATTCCATGCTGTGGACATTTCTTCAATAAAGTCTTGAACCTCTACCATGCCTCATATATGGATTCTGACTCTTTTTGCTTGAAGCCTGTAATTTCATCCTTCAACTTAGCCCTCTTGGATGCTGAGAAAAACCTCTGCAAGAACTTGGTTTGCAGATCATCCCAAGTTGTTATACTTCCCTGAGGCAATGATTGTAACCATCTCCTTGCATCATCCGTCAGTGAATGAGTGAATAATCTCAACAGAATTGCATCCCTTGTGACACCATTAATTTTTACAGTATCACTCAACAACAGAAAATTTTCTATGTGCAAGTATGGGTCCTCTGCACTGGTTCCAGCAAACTGATCTTTCTGTACCAAATGTATCAATACAGGTTTCAATTCGAAGTTGTTTGGCTCCACTGTAGGGCGCACAACACTTCCAATGGGATGGATCACTGTAGGAGTTATGTAATCCCCCAGTGTCCTCTGTTCTGGTGGTGGTCCGTGGTTCTCTGCCATTATCTCTTCTTGGTTGACAGCACTAGATTCACCCCTTTCTTCAAACTGTCTTCTTTGTCTGGCTGCCCTTTTGTTCTTCCTCACTGTCCTTTCTAATTCTAGATCATACAACAACAAATTTGGATCAACCGTACCTCGCATACACCAGAATTAAAATTGACCAAAAACTTAACTAAAAATAAAATGCTGAAACTAAAAGATTCAATCTCAGATTTCTATGGTATCAATCAATGTTGATAAACAAATCCCCGGCAACGGCGCCAAAAACTTGTTGTGGATCTAGCAAGTGTACTAGTTGTACAAGTAATAAAATGATGAGTAAAGATCGTTCCCATAGAGATTTGTATTCAAACACTAATGAACCATAGAAAACTAATTTGAATTAAACAAAGGTTTGTAAAAATCATGAATGTTTTGTCACCAGAAAGTTAATTTGAAAGTAAATTAATTTAATACTAAAAATTTGAATTAAGATTTATAAAAACAAGTAGTCAGAAAAACAACTTTCCTCAACAATAACTTTCCTCAACAATAAACTCATGTAAACTGATCATATGATGAACTCTTTTTCCTATGATGTTAATCAACCTTTTACTTATCCTCAAGATGTAATCCCTTACTACCCTGATAGATACATTAATCAGAAACCCCAATCCCTTGGTGATTCTTCTCTTAATATATGCATGAAATACTAAGCTCTTAAGATTACATCAGAACTATAACATCAATTCCTTGAGTACTATAATCCTGATGATGAGATTGTCAGATATAGGAGTAGTGTAAACATTCCTATTCTACACTCCTCCCTTAGTAGAAAGAATTAAATCAGAAAATCTCATATCAACACATGAAAAACACTTCATCATATTAATCAAATATACATAAGAGTATCATTGAGTTCCATTGAATTCAGACTACAATGACTCTACTCAGACATAAATAAGGAAGATAAAAGAGAAGAAAGATCAAACTCCATTTCCATGTAGTGAATCTTCAATCTCCAAGTGCAATTACAATAGAGAAACTAACTAATACAAGACTAAGTCCTAAGAATTTTAGAGAGAAGTCAGATCAGAGAATCTGATGTAGGAGAGAGAGAGAGAGACTCCAGATGTCCCAAATTGTGAAGGCCTTTTCCGTATATAGTTTTACAATTTAAAACAGAATTTTAATATGGGCGCTAAAACGTTCAGAATGAGCGTTTTAGCGTCCATGCTTGACGGATGCCCAACTGCTTTAAACTAACTTGAACGCTTAAACGTTCATGAATGGCCGTTTTAGCGTCCATGCCTCATGAATGCTCGACTGTCCTCAACTGACTCTAGCGCTAAAACACTTGGTTTAGACGTTTTAACGTTGGAGACCAAAGATTTTTTCAACATCAGGGCGCTAAAACGTTCGTTGAAGGAAGTTTTAACGCCCAAGACCAGCAACTTTTCGTCCTCAGAATGTAACAGCGCGCTAAAACGTTCTGTGTGGCCGTTTTAGCGCTCAGCACCAGCAAGTTTTGGCCTCTTTCTGCAACAAGGCGCTAAAACGTTCTGTGTGGACGTTTTAGCGCTCAACACTTAGGCATTTTTCTCCTCTTCAAAATCTCCTTCCTTCTCCAGTTGCCTTTTTAGCTTGCTTTTCCTACAAGAACAATACAAATTCTCAATAAAGCTTCTTGAACTTGTAGTTGAGGAAATTCTAGGACATTAACCTCTTTTTCCATCATTTAATCACACAAATTGATACTAATTCATGCTGAAAAACTTGATGAACTAAGGGTTTATCAATCATGAATTGATTAGAGAATCTGCATTACCTGGAGATTCTGACTTTCCTATTAGTGTTAATTCTGAATTTGTACTAAATGTTAAGTTAGGCAAAACTCCCCATTCTTATAACGATTTTGATCCTAACCCTCACGAACCCAAGATGAAATGGGTACCAAAAAGTTCTTCATATATTTTTGGTATGCAGAAAAGTATGTCTAAGGTTGGAAAAAATGTTCAAGAGAAAAAGAAATGCACATAGAAAAGAAAGCCCCCAAAGTTGTGTGATAAGCAAACCGAGAAGGCCTCCGCAACAACTGGCATACCTCAAAGTTGTTCATGAGGGACCCCAGAAGAAACCTGTGGAGACAGAGGCTCTGCTCACTGATGCCATTTATCCTCTCTAAGGAAGACAAAGAGTTTTTTTCTTTACTTTCAGTTTATATGAATATTTAATTGTAGCTTTGAATGTCAAAAAGTAGATTTTCCTTTTCTTTACGATAATTATCGAGTTATACATTATTTGAATTGGGCTTGTTACTTTTGATGGATCATTCTGGTTAGGCTGAACTTTTTATTCTTTGATTACTTGATTTGGTAGTTAATCTTATACCCCTGCTGAGAATTTGGGCTTATATGAATGAACTTTATATATTGTCATTCATTCTTTCTTGTGTGCTTATGCTCATAATTGCTGTTCTCTAGAATTTTCTCTTGTTCTTTTTTAAATTACAATTTTTCATTTACATTAATAGATATGATCGATGTATTCTTTCTTTTATTTTCCCCACTTTAGCAAAATAGTCATCCTTTACGTTATATTTCCCTTGGTTAGCCCCTTAGTGTTTTTTTATACAATTCTTTTCTTAGCCACATTCCAAGCCTAACTGTAAAACCAATTGTTCCTACACCTTAGAAATTTATTGAACATTGATTTTACCTTAGCGTTCTGTTTAAGTATGGGGGTTTCCCGGGACCTACAACATTTGAAGTTTGGGGGGGGGGGGTATCATTTGTCACTTAGTTGTTAAAAAAAAAAGAAAAAAAGAAGAAGAACTGAAATAGAAAAGAAAAGAAAAGCAAAGCAAAATAAATAAAAAAACTTAGTTCTCATTTTTGTGTTATGTTTTCCATGCTTTATTTTTACTCTAGTTATGTTTCGTTAATATAGATCTTATTTAGCTAGTGCTCTTTTACTTTGGAGCTTAGCCCCTCATTCCCATACTCATCCACACCTTTTCCCTGACAGCATTTTAACCTTGAATAAAGTAATCATGATTTATACATGCATTTGTTTTTTGTAGTGAAGAAGTAGAACTTGAGCAAGCTTATGGTAGAATAATTTTCTTGGGTAGAATTGGAGTGATACACTTATTTACCCCATATACTTGAGAGATTGATTGAGAGCATCCATTAAGAGACCATTTTACATAATCAACATTATCATTTAAAATTACCTGGTTCTATAATTTGAAATGATGAAATTTCTGTCTTGACTGTTGATTTGTTGAAGTTCTATTATCTATATTCAAACTCTGTATTCTTGGCAATTGTTAGAAAGGATAAGTTGATATTTTCATCTTTGCTTTTATTTTATCATTTCTTTGGTCTGTTTCAAATTTTGATTTTGCTTATGACTGCAAAACGATAAGTGTGGGGAAATTTGATAATTGATATTTTATTACACTTATTTGTTACTCTTGATTAGTATTTTTAGGATTATTTGGAATGTAAATAATGGTCTTTTGATCTAAATTAGATTTTTGGCTTTTTATTGGGTTTAACGAATTTCTTCCTGAATTTCCAATTTTACTTTATTGCAATATTTTTATCATAACTCATTCATAGATGTCCGATTTATATCATTATTGTTGCGTTTTACAAATAACTCAGAGGGCTACAAATGTTATAAAGACATGAAAGCCCAGTTCAGACAGTAAGATGGTCTAAATTTGAGCCCAATTCAGACGTTAATTGCTGGAGTTTTATTTTGTTATTTGGACCTACAAATGTAATTAAGAACCCAATTCCCATTAGGCCCAATGCCACTGTTTCTATTTTATTTATGTTTTATTTTTATTACTATAGGCCAAAATTAGTGGAGCCCTAACCCTGGACTGAATGTGGGTTATAAGGGAAATTTTTTGAAACTTTTTGGAATTCTTGGTTTTGAGTTTGTACGTTTTACAATTTTTCTCTAGAGAATCAATTTTTGTTCTTCTGTTCTTTTTATTTTTGTTTTTGTTTTACTTAGCCATGTTAGGCTAAGCGCTTTTTAATCAATCCAAGGGTCGAGGATTCCATGGTTGTATTCAGAAGATATGTGCCTCCCTTTGACCGATTTATTTTCTCTTTCCAAATAAGGTTTACATCGCACGCGCGATTGCAGGCGTTCAATGGAAGATATTTTGCGATCACATGAATTAATGTGTCGCATTCGATCAAACGCTAGGCAATCTCCTAGAGAGGGATTTCCTAAGATTCCAATTTGTTTAGGGTCAACCACGAAATTGGTAATTATTCCTCCATTGACGCAAGTCCATGGAATCCCAACTTTGGGTTGGTTGTTTTAATTACAATTTTTACGTTCTATTTTATTTTTATTGGAACTAAAGAAAAATCCCCCCTTTTATTTTCAATTTTTAACTAGCGATTTAAACCCTTGAAATTTCCTTGAGAGACGACTTGGGTTTTCCCCTTTACTACAAAATATTTACAAACCTGATTAATTTTTATTTACGCGAGTTCGACAACTCGTGTCAAATATGGTGCTATTGCCGGGGAAATTGCATCGGTTTTTGTCGTTTATTTTAATTTTTGTTTCTGAATCCATTCGATTTTTATTATGTTCGTATTTTTCTTGACCCCTTGTTTTTCGATAGTTCTGTTTTATTGATTTAGTTTATTAATTTTTCATAGTTTAGGTAGTTCTTTTGCAATTTCGACTATTTTTGTGATGGATGAAACATCTGTTTTGCCCAGATCGCCCTCAGGAGTTCTATTCCTAAAGGAATTTAACCTATTGAGCAAAAATCATTCCCTAAAAGGGAAATAGCCTACCTTTGTTTTTCCCAAATTCGATCATTTACTACCAGTTTTTACTATTTTACGGTCGCTGCAGGACGTATGAGGTAATTCGTTAATTATTGAACTTGCTTCGATTGGGCTGATTTTTGGTGACTAGAAGAAAGACGATATTCTGAACAAGGCTTGCACATAGTGCAAGATTGATGCTGGTTTGGCCAAATTCATTTAGACCACTTTTTCATTTTGTTAAATATTTTCGAGTTCCTGAATAGGGTATAACTTGTTCTGTTGTGGTCCTATATTTTTTAAAAATCGTTTCAAAGTGTTTCTAAATTTATTTTGGTTAATTTTAATTATAGTTTTTTTTTCAAAAAAAAAATTCTAGTGTAATTTACGTATTTTGTAGGTTGAGTTATAGTAGTGCTATTGAACTTGATTCTTGTTTATGAGCATTCTGATTGCGTTACTTCTACTAATTGTTCTAGTTCTTTTGATAGAGTAGACTTTATCTTTTCTAGTAGTTTTTTCATTAGTTTAGCAAATATGGTTAACATAAGTCTTAAATAGTTGGCTGCACCTAATGTTGATAATTATCAGCCATTGTGTATTTGTTATCCTGATTTAGATGTTGCCTTTGAACTCAAATCTAGTTTTATCCATTTGTTTCCAAAGTTTCATGGTTGTGCATGTGAGGATCCTCACAAGCATTTGAAGGAGTTCCATGCGGTGTGCAGTACAATGAAGCCACAAGGAGTTGATGAGGAGAAAATCAAGCTCAGAGCATTTCCTTTTTCGTTGGATGGTGGAGCGAAAGACTTCCTGTATTACCTGCAACCATCCTCGATTAGAAGTTGGAATGACATGGCCAAACTATTTCTAGAGAAATTCATTCCTTCCTCAATAGCTACTTTGATCAGAAAGGAGATAAGTGGCATAAGACAAGCAAATGGGGAGAATTTGTATGAGTATTAGGAGCGTATCAAGAGGCTTTGTGCAAGCTGTCCGCATAATCAGATCCCAGATCAACTCCTAACAGTATATTTTTCTTAAGGGCTGCTGCCTATTGTAACACCCCGTGTATACCCGGTTTGTTAACATGTCATCGTATTTAGCCACGCTTAATTAAAAATGAGGAATATTTTTTTCTTTTCAATTATGACGTCATTATCAATTACCAAGTTGGTTACTTAAGTCTTTTTCAAAACATGGCCTGTATGTAATTGCAAATAAACAGCTAACTCAAATACCTCATAATATAAATGTGTATCTACTCACGGATCTACAACATGTAGTCCGGAGAATATCATGATTAGTTATACATGAAGAGTCAAAGAAAACAAGACATAACAATATGGCATGGACAATCCTCATGCTCACCAAATAAGGCAACATAGCCAACGAAGTCTCAGCTCAATAATCCATAAAATGAAGCTAATAACATAATAGCAACAGACATAATCCAGCATCCAAGCATAATCAACATAAGCAGGTAAACATCAATCAACTAAGCTTCGGTCTCCTGCTGCCCGAGGTCTCAACCCCTTGGTTACCTGAACCTGAAATAAGCGCCCCAAACGTGGGGTGAGATCTCTAAACAGAAATCTCAGTAAGGCAATGGGTCCTCAAGGATTTCTCCACCCCAAGCTCACTTACATGTGCAATATAAGTTCCAAAAGTAGTTTAACAATATAAGTTCCAAATTAGTACAATGCAGCAGATAATCATGTCATGTGAGTTAACTATTCTACTGGCTAGAGAAATACAGGATTTACATACGTCTATTACCCACATAGTACACGTCCATGTCGTACCTGCCCACAGGATACTCATCCCGTCTAGGCGAAACATCACATACATATCATAGGGCAATTGCACTTAACAACTCAAAAGCATTTCAATAAATCAATACATGAAAACACATCATGCATATAAACCATTCACCCATGGGGTATGGTGGAACCAACAATGGCTAAATCGAGGACACGAAAGCTTACCTTGCAAGCTAACTATCCAAGCCAAGAGTCCACACAAGCTCAAAGTCCACAAACAGCAAGATCACAATCTGTTTTAGACCAACAATCATATCAATATTCATACTCTACAAGCATATGACATAAAAACAACGCCTTCCTCTTACGTTTCATGTCTTTAGGCTTCTAACAAAGCCATAAGCCCTTAATCACTTAGATTCTGATTTAGATATTCATTACAGAAGTTCAACTTAATCAATCTAGGGTCTACAAACCCCAAATACAGTTATGTATGAACAGTACGACTACTGTCCTCGAAAACCCAGAATATCCGGATATATGTCGGGGTCATATCCGAATATCCATATCCGGATATCATATCCGGATATCACAAAGCCCATATCCGGATATCAATACCCAGATACCATATCCGGATAGTTTGCGACAGAATGCAATTTCTGCATTTCGCGAGATATCACTTCCAAGGTTGGGTTTTTAACCCATTACTACGTCCAAGCATGTATTTTTATACCCCTTTAGGTTCATGTTCAGGTTGGATACTTTTTTAACTCATTAACGTGCCAAGACTCAAATTTTAAACTACTAAAACTTGTGATCAAGGTTGGTGAAGCTTACCCAAGGTTCAAAACTCAGAAAAGATTGCTCTTGGAGCTCACCAATCAGTTCCAAAGGTTCTGACTTTGAAGGTGCACGAAAATGGCACACCACAATGGTTCTTTCTCTTTAAAGGTCACACCTTGAAGCTCAAAATGCCAAGAAAAGGGTCTCCTCTCCAACAACTCATAAAACAGCACCTTAAACCTACCCAAACAGCACCCACAACCAGCAAAAACTGACCTTCAACCTCACAATGCACTCTACCAAGTGTTTACAATGATTTAGAGGGAAGAATCAAGGGAAATGAGTGAGTTTTGTTGATTTTTCTCCAAGGAAATAGGGTGGCAAGCATGAGAGTGTCAAACTCAGAAATGGAGGCACGTAGAGGAGTGGTATTTCTGACCTAGGGAGCTGTGCTAAGCTATTTATAGGTGGATTAAACTTAATCTCATTGTATTAGCACAAATAGCTACGCTTAGCATTTTAATACCAAACTTAGAATTCTGAACCTACTCATTTTTCTAAGATTTATCATATTTTTATATTATTTTTCGCAGCACCTTTCCGATACGCGCTTTTACATAACCAGTATCAGTTCTGGCACCAGTTCTCATTATTTCGACTTGAAACTTGTTTTACCAGTCCTATATATTATTCTAGGAATATTCCCACTCTTATTATACTTTTCCGAGATACTTCATCGGTACGCATTTATACCGTGGAGCAGAATCGGTATCTGCACTTTTCGTCAGAAAAGTGACTTTCAGCATTCTTAATTACTTACCCTAATTATTTAAGCCTTCTCATAATTATTAGGTTCAATTATGGAATTATCTCATTAATCACATAATTAATTAATTAATTTCCTAAATTAACGGTGCGAGTTCTAACATTCACCCCACCTTTTTAAGGATTTTGTCCTCAAAATCAAAACATGCCTGTCCCGAAAGTCGGGGTACTGCCGGAGAAGCTCGTCCTCTCGCTCCCAAGTACACTCCTCAAGAGTTCTTCCTGGCCATTGCACTTTGACCATCGGAATGATCTTGCTCCTCAGCTTCTTCTCGCCACGATCGAGAATCTTGAGTGGTCCGACGGGAGTTTTCAAGTTCTCCCGAACTTCCACATCATCCGGTTGCACCACGTGCGAATAATCTGCTATGTACTTCCGAAGCCGAGACACGTGAAACACGTCATGGATGTTGGCTAAGTTCGGGGGCAAGGCAAGCCGGTAGGCAACAGGTCCTACTCTACCAAGTATCTGGTATGGCCCAATGAATCTCGGGCTCAACTTCCTCACTCCGAGGGCTCGACCAACGCCAGTGACTGGTGAAAGTCTCACAAACATGTGCTCACCCTCACTGAACTCCAGTGGACGATGCTTGACATCGTAGTAGCTCTTCTGACGATTCTGCGCCTGCTTCAATTTCTCTCTAATCATCTGGATCTGCAGGGTGGTATCTTAGACAAAGTCCAAGCCAAACAACTCCTTATCTTCAACCTCAGACCAGCAGGTAGGAGTCCGACACCTCCTACCATACAACGCCTCGTAGGGTGCTATGCCTAGGCTAGCATGGAAACGGTTGTTATACGAAAACTCAACCAATGGCAGGTACCTATCCCATGCTGAACCCTGTTCCAAAGTGCAAGCCCTCAACATGTCCTCCAAGGTCTGGATGGTCCGCTCAGTCTGTCCGTCAGTCTGAGGGTGATAGGTTATACTCAATCTCAACTGAGTACCAAAAGCTCCCTGCAGCGCCTCCCAGAACCGAGATGTGAACTTCGGGTCCCTATCACTGATGATACTCTTGGGCACCCCGTGAAGCCTCACAATCTCGCGAACATACAGTCTGGCCAACTGCTCAGTAGTGAAGCTCACCTTTACTGAAAGAAAATGGGCAGACTTCGTCAGTCTGTCCACAATGACCCAGATAGAGTCGCAACCAGCCTGAGTCTTCGACAAACCCACCATGAAGTCCATGGAAATGCTCTCCCATTTCCATTCCGGAATCTCTAGAGGTTGAAGCTTACCGGACGGCTTCTAGTGTTCAATCTTCACCTTCTGTCAAATCAGACACTTGGACACAAAACAGTTATGTCCTTTTCCATGCCCGGCCACCAAAAGTTTCTCTTCAAGTCTTGATACATCTTTGTAGCACCAGGGTGTACAGTGAATTGGCCCTTGTGGGCCTCTGCCATAACCTCTTCGGTCAAAGGACCTTGAGGAACCACAATCCTCTTTTGAAACATCAGAAGTCCATCCTCATTCCAAGACACATTGTCTTGGTTCTTCACATAGTCCAGACACTCTCTTTGCACTTGCGCATCTTGGATCTTCTCCATAAGATCATTCTTGACTCTTACAGTCTCCATCTCGAGAAGTGCACCCCCAAACAAGGAAGTCACCGAAAGATCTCAAAACTTCTCAATAACATCAAAGTCACCCATCGCCAAACTGGATAGACTCACAGATTTCCGGCTCAGAGCATCAGCTACCACATTGGCCTTGCTAGGGTGGTACTCTAACTCAAAGTCGTAGTCCTTCAGAAACTCTATCCATCTCCTTTTCCTCATGTTCAGCTCCTTCTGGTCAAATAAGTTCTTCAAGCTCTTGTGGTCACTGAACATGGCGAACTGCATATCAAATAGATAATGCCTCCAAATTTTGAAAGCAAAAACAATCGCAGCCAACTCCAAATCATGAGTCGGTTAGTTCTCCTCATGAGGCTTCAACTGCCTCGAAGCATAAGCAACAACTCTACCGGTCTGCATCAACACACAGCCCAGCCCATTTCCAGAAGCATCACAGTAAAGCTCAAACTGCTCATCAGGATCAGGAAGGATCAACAATGGTGCAATTGTCAATCTCTCCTTCAACTCCTGAAAGCATTCCTCACACTCGTGAGTCCACACAAACAGAGTCTCCTTCCGGGTAACGCGAGTCAGTGGTAGAACCATCATGGAGAATCCCTTAATGAACCTCCGGTAGTAACCTGCCAAACCCAAGAAACTCTTCACTTCAGTAACCGTCTTCGGCCTCGCCCAATCTAACACGGCCTCAATCTTTTTCGGGTCGACTGCAACTCCCTCTGCAGAAATCACATGCCCAAGGAACTTCACCGACCTGAGCCAGAACTCACATTTCGAAGGCTTAGCATAAAGCTTTTTCTCCTTCAGCACTTGCAACACAATCCTCAAGTGCTCAGCATGCTCCTCCTCCGTCTTGGAGTAAATCAAGATATCGTCAATGAAGACGATCACAAACTGATCCAGGTACGGCTGGAAAATCCTATTCATGTAATCCATGAACACTGCGGGTGTATTCGTGAGTCCAAAAGGAATCACCAAATACTCAAAGTGACTGTATCTTGAACGAAACGCGATCTTAGGGACATCCTCCGACTTCACCCGAATCTGATGGTATCCAGACCAGAGATCAATCTTCAAATACACACAAGCACCCCTAAGCTGATCCAACAAATCATCAATACGCTGGAGGGGATACTTGTTCTTGATTGTCACCTTGTTCAGCTGCCTATAGTCGGTGCACAATCGCATAGTCCCATCTTTCTTTTTCACAAAGATGACCGGTGCTCCCCATAGTGACACACTCGGTCGAATGAAATCTTTCGCCGAAAGATCCTCAATGTGCTTCTTCAGCTCAGCCAACACTGGTGGCGACATCCGATATGGAGCTAATTAAATAGGCCCCACACCAGGCAACAAATCTATGGACAACTCTATCTCCCTCTGTGGCGGAAACTCAGGAATCTCCTCAGCAAATACTTCGAGGAATTCCCTCACCACAGGGATGCCAGTGATATCCTCCTGTATCCCACTCACCAAACCTCCCAACATGACATATCCAAATGTCCCTGCTCTTAAGGCTCTCCTAGCCTGCAGCAATGAAATATATGGCGAGGAACTGGCGGTGGAGTCACACAGAGACATCACCACTCGGTTGGCACAACAGTCAATCATCACACAATTTCTGGATAACCAATCCATGCCCAGAATGATTTCCAAATTAGTCATCGGCAATCCAATCAGATCTACCGAGTAGTCACGGCTATCCCACTGAAACACGACATCTCGATGTACAGTGGAGGTATCACACTTTTCTCCGGTGGCGGTGGTCAACCGCAACGGTGGAGAAAGCACAGCACTGGGCAACTCAAGCCCCACAGCAATCGGGGTAGCAATGAAAGAATACGTAGCCCCAGAATTAAACAAGACATCAACAGTCGAATCACCAATAGAAACAGTACCTCTGACAAGGTTCGGAGCTCGGTCCGATTGCTGGCGATCCAACGTATACACACGTCCGGTAGCAGGTGGCACTACAGGTGCCGCTGTAGGTGGAAGGGGAACCATCTGAAGGGGAACTGCCTGAACTGCCGCAGCTCTCGCCGTCGATGACGAACAATCTCTGGAATAGTGGCCCTCCTTGCCACACTGGAAACGTATAACCTGGCCGGTAGCACACGGCCCCACATGAACCTTTCCACATCCCGTGCATCTGGGAGCAAGAGGTCTCGTTGTACTCCCCTAAGTGGAAGTCCTCTTAAACTGATTTGGCGCTTGCCTAGCCGCCAACTGCTTTCCTTTACCTCTTCCCCCAAACTTCCTGTCTCTCCAGGAAGTGGAACTACCAGTTCCCTTCACATCAGTAATCTTGGCCCTCTTGGCCTTACTCGTAATACAGACATCATCGATGTCCCGACACTGCTGTACCAGTGTCCCAAAGTCCCTCGATGCAGCTCCAGCAAGGTGATCAGTTATCTCCTCATTAAGTCCTCTACGGAACTTAGCAGCCAAGAACGTCGGAGTAGGCATAGCAATCCTGAAATGTGCAAACTTGACCAGTTCATTGAACTTAGCCAAGTACTCGTCAACAGACAACGAGCCATGCACCAGCCTGTCGAACTCTCCCTGCTTCCTCTCCTGAGAATCATATAGGAAATACCTCCCAAGGAAACAGTCCTCAAAGAATGGCCATGTCATGACATGACCTTGCATCTCGAAAGCATGAGAGGTGTTCATCCACCACTCGTGTGCATCGCCCTCCAGCATGTATGTGGCGAACATTAACTTCTGCGGGTCGGTGCACTGCATGACTCTAAAGATCTTATCCAGCGCCTGTAGCCATCTCGCAGCAGCAATTGGATCATAGGATCCATCAAATGAGGGTGGCTTATGCTTGCGAAAAGCATTAAGCCGACGGTCAATCACATCGAGATCCTCAGCAGGCACCAAGTAGGGTTCCATCACCCCAGTACGCTGACTGATACCCTCCACATGACTCAGGCTATCATCCTGAAGACTAGGTGGAGGCGGTGGAGGCGGTGGTGGTGGAGGTGGGGGCGGTGGGAACTGACCCTCATTGCGGCCAACCTGCATCTCCTCCAACATGACCCTCATCATGGTCATGTTCGCCAGCCTGTTCGCCTCGAGAACGTCTTTCGTTGCCTTCCGGTTCGCCTCTTGGACGACGTCCATCATTGCCAAGTTGGCCAATCTAGCGGCCTCCTGATCGGCTAGTCTAGCCGCCTGCTTCTCAGCTAATGCGGTCAGGACGGGGTCGGGTTGACCCTCAATCGTCTCACGGTTTCTCCGCGGTAATACCGTGACTCTGCACAAGTTACACAAAGAATGAGTTGATCAGGCCCACACAATGTGGTCACATATGCATCATCATAGCAAAACCCAAAAGAGAAAACACACAAGACAACAAAACATCCTAAGTAATTGCAATACATACAGGCTTTTCCCTAGAAAGTGCTCTGATACCATTAAATGTAACACCCGTGTATACCCAGTTTGTTAACATGTCATCGTATTAAGCCACGCTTAATTAAAAATGCGAAATATCTTTTTGTTTTCAATTATGACGTCATTATCAATTACCAAGTTGGTTACTTAACTCTTTTTCAAAACATGGCCTGTATGTAATTGCAAATAAACAGCTAACTTAAATGCCTCATAATATAAATGTGTATCTGATGTGCCTCTGGCAGATGTAGTTTTCCAAGCTGAAAATGATGAGAATTAAGTCATAAAAGAGCACTTTTTATACATATTTGCTGATTATACTAACTTTTCCATCTCAATGACATTTCTCACCTATTTGTTATGATTATATAGGAAAAAAAGGTGGAAACTACGAAAGTGTAAAAAGCCTGGTGATGCGACTCCACACGGGTGAAAGTTACTTGCTGCATCAAAATTTGTGGGCCAAATTCCAGAAAATGGCGCAACTTAGCGCCGCGATGTAGGGCCAAGAACCAGGGATTTGGCGCGGACCCGCGCCAGTTGGAAAAAAGTGACACAGTACCACAGGCAGAAAAATGGCGCGAACCCGCGCCAGTTTGCGATTTTACAGGACCGAGTTTTTTACGAGGGAAAACTTGGAAGAAGGAAAGATGGCTTATAAATAGGATGTTTTACACAGAATGGAACTCCTAATTCTTCAGAGGCGGCGGTCGTGCTCAAAGAGAGAGTCTTGCGAAGATCTTGTTCTTCCATTTTCCATTTTTCAGTTCATGTTGAATATTGATATTTCAGCCATGATCATGGTTGGCTAGGTATTTTTATTGTAGTTAGGGTCACGAACCCTATGTGAACCCTTGTTACAACGGATTGGTTTATAATTAGTCGTTTATATAATTATCTTTATCTCTACCCTGTGCGTAATTTCTGTCTTCGTTGTTGTTGTTAGAACTGATCAATCTAATAGTTGATGATAGTTTGAGGGTTAGAACCCTAGATAGGAATATTAGGGTTTTGATCTTGAAAGAGGGTAGGATAACAATTTATATGCATGCTAGGAATAGATGTATATTTGATTGCAGATGCTTAAATTATTGGGTTCATTGCTTAATGCCATGAGGAACATTGCAAGGAATTGGTGTTCCAATTAGGGTTAAAGGGTTAATCTTACAAGGAATTGAGGGTTAACTACTGAATATTTTTAGATAATAATTTATCTGAGTAATACTATAAATGAGTATTGTAAATCAATCCAAAGTAAGAAGCAGGAATCATTTGGTGAGTGCACTCTAGCTACAATGCTTTCTCATACTTTTACAAATCAATCCTTATTTTATTTTTATTATTCATCACAAAAATTCCAAAAATACGTTCTTGCTTTTATTTCTTATTTTTAATCGAATCAACAATATTTGTCACACCTATTTGAACTTTTCCCATCTTAAAAGAACAATTATTTGATATTCGATCCTAATCCCTGTGGAGACGATACTTTTCTTATCACTGTATTACTTGTGCGATCGGTACACTTGCCGGTGAGCATCAGTATCTACTCAGATCTACAACACGTAGTCCGGAGAATATCCTGGTTCGTTATACATGAAGAGTCAAAGAAAACAAGACATAACAATGTGGCAGGGACAATCCCTATGCTCACCAAATAAGGTAACATAGCCAACGAAGTCTTAGCTCAATAATCCATAAAATGAAGCTAATAACATAATAGCAACAGACATAATCCAGCATCCAAGCATAATCAACATAAGCAGGTAAACATCAATCAACTAAGCTTCGGCCTCCTGCCGCCCGAGGTCTCAACCCCTGGGTTACCTGAACCTGATAAGCGCCCCAAACGTGGGGTGAGATCTATAACAAGAAATCTCAGTAAGGCAAGGGGTCCTCAAAGATTTCTCCACCCCAAGCTCACTTACATGTGCAATATAAGTTACAAAAGCAGTTTAACAATATAAGTTCCAAATCAGTGCAATGCATCAGATAATCATGTCATGTGAGTTAACTATTCTACTGGCCAGAGAAATGCAGGATTTACATACGTCTATTACCCACATAGTACACGCCCATGCCGTACCTGCCCACAGGATACTCATCCCGTCTAGGCGAAACATCACATACATATCATAGGGCATTTGAACTTAACAGCTCAAAAGCATTTCAATAAATCAATACATGAAAACACATCATGCATATAAACCATTCCCCCATGGGGTATGGTGAAACCAACAATGGCTAAACCGAGGACACGAAAGCTTACCTTGCAAGCTAACTATCCAAGTCAAGAGTCCACACAAGCTCAAAGTCCACAAACAGCAAGATCACAATCTGTTTTAGACCAACAATCATATAAATATTCATACTCTACAAGCATATGACATAAAGACAACGCCTTCCTCTTACGTTTCATGTCTTTAGGCTTCTCTCAAAGCCATAAGCCCTTAATCACTTAGATTCTGACTTAGATATTCAATGCAGAAGTTCAACTTAATCAATCTAGGGTCTACAAACCCCAAATACAGTTCTGTATGAATGGTACAACTACTGTCCTCAAAAACCCAGAATATCCGGATATATGTCGGGGTCATATCCGGATACCATATCCGGATATCCATATTCGGATATCACAAAGCCAATATCCGGATATTAATATCCGGATATCATATCCGGATATCAATACCCAGATACCATATCCGGATATTTCGCGACAGAATGCAGTTTCTGCATTTCGCGAGATATCACTTCCAAGGTTGGGTTTTTAACCCATTACTATGTCCAAGCATGTATTTTTATACCTCTTTAGGTTCATGTTCAGGTTGGTTACTTGTTTAACTCATTAAACACGCCAAGACTCAACTTTAAAACAACTAAAACTCATTATCAAGGTTGGTGAAGCTTACCCAAGGTTCAAAACTCAGAAAAGATTGCTCCTGGAGCTCACCAATCAGTTCCAAAGGTTCTGACTTTGAAGGTGCACGAAAATGGCACACCACAATGGTTCTTTCTCTTCAAAGGTCACACCTTGAATCTCAAAATGCCAAGAAAAGGGTCTCATCTCCAACAACTCAGAAAACAGCACCTTAAACCTCCCCAAACAGCACCCACAACCAGCAAAAACTGACCTTCAACCTCATAATGCACTCTACCAAGTGTTTACAATGATTTAGAGGGATGAATCAAGGGAAAGGAGTGAGTTTTGTTGATTTTTCTCCAAGGAAATGGGGTGGCAAGCATGAGAGTGTCAAACTCAGAAATGGAGACACGTAGAGGAGTGGTATTTCTGACCTAGGGAGCTGTGCTAAGCTATTTATAGGTGGATTAAACTTAATCACACTATATTAGCGCAAATAGCTACACTTAGCATTTTAATCCCAAACTTAGGATTCTGAACCTACTCATTTTTCTAAGATTTATCATATTTTTATATTATTTTTTGCAGCACCTTTCTGGTACGCGCTTTTACATAGCCAGCATCAGTTCTGGCACCAGTTCTCATTATTTCCACTTGAAACTTGTTTCACCAGTCCTATATATTATTCTAGGAATATTCCCACTCTTATTATAATTTTCCGGGATACTTCATCGGTACGCATTTATACCGTGGAGCAGAATCGGTATCTGCACTTTTCGTCAGAAAAGCGACTTTCTGCATTCTTAATTACTTACCCTAATTATTTAAGCCTTCTCATAATTATTAGGGTCAATTATGGAATTATCTCATTAATCACATAACTAATTAATTAATTTCCTAAATTAACGGTGCGGGTTCTTACATTCATCCCACCTTTTTAAAGATTTTGTCCTCAAAATCAGAAACATACCTGTCCCGAAAGTTGGGGTACTGCTGGAGAAGCTCATCCTCTTGCTCCCAAGTACACTCTTCAGGAGTTCTTCCTGTCCATTGCACTTTGACCATCGGAATGATCTTGCCGCTCAGCTTCTTCTCGCCACAATGGAGAATCTTGAGTGGTCCGACGGGAGTTTTCAAGTTCTCCCGAACTTCCACATCATCCGGTTGCACCACGTGCGAAGGATCTGCTATGTACTTTCGAAGCTGAGACACGTGAAACACGTCGTGGATGTTGGCCAAGTTCGGGGGAAGGCAAGCCGGTAGGCAACAGGTCCTACCCTACCAAGGATCTGGTATGGCCCAATGAATCTCGGGCTCAGCTTCCTCACTCCGACGTCTCGACCAACGCCGGTGACAGGTGAAAGTCTCACAAACAACAATGCGGTGTTCCAAGTGCAAGCATCCCCAGTCCAATCTTCAGTAGCTCCTGCTATAGCATCAAGCATAGACAATCAAAGAATTGAAAATAGGCTTGATGAGTTAACCTCGCTAGTGAGATAGTTGGCAGTAATGTAGATAGTGCAGGCTCCCACTCCAAAGATGAGCAACCCTTGTGGTACCTGCTGTAATTCTCTTCATCTGATGGATGTCTTCCCCTCCTTGCATGATAGCATCCCTCCAATTGACTAGATAGTAGTTGTAGTAGGAGTTATTCCTAGAAAATCATAATATCAGCAGCAACAATACAATCCTTTCTCTAATACTTACAATCTTGGCTGGAAGGTTCATCCTAACTTGAAGTTGAATCCAAACCTGAATGAGCATACCCTTTCTCCTTATCAGCAAAGGCAGAATTTCCAATAGGCTGCACCTCTATAGCATTTGCAACAGCTGCCACCAGCCCAAAAACAGAACAATAACGATTATTCATTGGAAGATCTGGGGAAGTAGATAGCGACAAGCAACTTGCAATTCCAGCAGCGAACCGAATCTACCATTCAGAACCTGCGAACACAGATTGGGCAATTAGCAACATCAATGTGTCGGGTTCAACTTCAGAGTTCCAGCATTTCTCTTCATTCACAAACAGTTCCAAATCCAAAAAGGAATACAAATGTCAACGCTATATCTTTGAGGTCAGGCAAGTAATTGAATGAGCCCCAGCAAGCTGCAGTTGAGGATGAAGTAGCACACCAACGCGACAACATTGATATTTATCAATTTATCTCGCAAGTTCAGTTCAGATAATAGTTACACATCTATAACAATTTTATTAATTTTACCATAGGTCCCTATATGCCCAAAGTGATTTCTATATAATGTATATACATAAAAAATGTATCTGACCTTTTATTTTATAGAGAAAACCCAACAACAAGCCTTTTTACAGAAACCAGAAAATGACTAACTTCCAAATATTAGAAAAACAGTTTAAGTGCTACAACACTTATATCAGAACTAGTAAGGTTCTACAACACTTTCAACCAAAATTAGTGTTTCTTTCTATCTTAATACAAAAAATTCAAAAATTAAATTAAAGACAGAGACACACGATATATCCTAGTTCACACCCATTAAGCCTAAATTAGGTGTTACGTCCAGACTGAAGTAGCAGCAGATATTTTAGTTATCATAAGTGCACCATTTTAAAAACACGCATCACACAAGCAATCAAACTAAATACCAAAAATCTTCCTAGTGCCTACACTGGTCCAAGCTGTGAGAATACTCTCAAGCTGAACATACGGAGTTCACCAACTCCCCTCATACAAGACCTCCACTCTCCCTAGTGGATTCTTGAGGCTCTAGGCCTTGAGACACACTCTCAAGCCAAACAAAAGGTAGCCAACCCACATGTTGCACCTCACACACCTAAGACAGATTTACAGCACACAAATACTCCACTTTAACAACCAATACAAAATTTTTCAGATTTGTAACAAGTGCAATCAACCAAAATTACAGTGTCCTATCACACCAAATATATCATAGTAAGATCAAACTAAGCTCCTCAATCTATGCCACATGCAAGAAATCAAATTGATATATATATGTATTAAAATCTTTAAAATTTCAGTACCAATGAATCTGAATTATTTAGTATATACCACAGTGAAATCAGAAAATCAGATTCATAATATTAATAATAAATCTCTAAACCAATAAACAACTCAAGAGATTTTATTTTCAGATTAAATGCTTCAAATAAAAAGTTCACAAAAGATTTGAGTTTATTGAGTATACCAAAAAAAGCCCCAAAATATGATATGATTTGTAATAACAAGAACCATATTGTTTTCTCCAAGAAAATGGTGAACACAAAGAGTAGAGAGAGAGAGAGAGAGAGAGAATCAGCGATATTTTTCTTTCGAAAAATGAATGAGTACTCTGAAGATTACTTCTAATATATGAAGAAAATGAAGTCATCATTTCCAGGACAAAGATGCAAGATTGGGTACTACACTGGTGTGTTTTCAATTTTGAATATCTTTACTTTCCAAGAAACTATCTCAAAAAGATGATGATTTGTCTAAGGCACTATTTTTCACATAGCAGAGAGAATAATCTTCTTTTCTTTTGTTCAAATTTTTATTTGTATAAGTAAGTAATAATTTTCCTTTTTTTATTAAATAATTGTTTGTAAAAGTCTAACTAGTATGACACTTAGTAAAGCTATCAAGTAACTTTATGAATATCTATAGATTAGTGATTATTTCCTTTATGTAAAGCTACTTTATGTATAAAACAATACTTTTATTATATTATTGATTTAGTTTTAAATTTTTAAAACTAATTTTTAATATGACTTTAGTATGATATGTGTAACACTCCGTTACCGAACTAGTGTGTTATCATCAAATATTATATTAAGCGCAGTTACAATCACAATAGTTATTTGAAATTACGGGAAAACTTTTTCCTTTTAATATCGTTTGCATTTTTAAAACAATCGTATTAGACATTTTACTAACTGTGATCATAACTCAAGACTTATTGCGAAATTACGAATGTCATAGCTTATTGATGGAGGTATTTAGGCTAAGCAGTGGTGGGGTGACTGTTAGATTGATGGCCCTTATCCTTTTGGGGTTTCACAAGTATCTCTGCAGTACTAACAGTATCAAGGCAAGTTCAGAAGTTTCAATGTGGTTGCAACTTGGGAACGTTCTCATGAAAGTGTGTTTGGCTTTTTTCGTTCCTTACTTGCAAGTTCACACAAATCAATATCCTTCACAAATCTAAGGGTCAAATTCAATTTTCTCTTTATCTATTTTCAGAATTCTATCTAAGATTTAAAAATGTTAACTCATTAGCCTTATACCTCATGCTTTTACTTTTCATTATTAGGTAACAAAATTATTACAACTAAGTTATTTTTCTCTAAACAGTTGAATTTTGAACTTCCAAAAAAAACTTTTACTAATATAGAAAAGATTTTACACTACGGAAAAAAACTAAAAACTACAAAATGCAAGAAAAAGGAGGGTTTTCCTCATTTCACTATTGACGCCTCTTCTCTTCTTCATCCTTTGTGATAACAGAAACCCCATATATAAGATTATGCTCAAAAAGGCTTTTGGGGGTATCTTCGAGGTATGTGATCCTCAGATTGTTCAAGGTCTTATGGTCAATGACTGACCTAATTGATGGTTGCTTAGCTGGAGGAATTGGAACACCAGCTCTTAAACAGAGCTTGGAGATCAAGCTGGGAAGGCAGTTGGTGGATTTCCTGAACTCCCTCTTCAGGCTCTCATAAATGAGGGGTACTAAATTGAAGGGAATGTTCTTCATGATGTAGTACAGTTGCACTTGCAGCTCCCACTTCACAGTAGCGTCGTGGGTTGAGGGAGTCAGATTGGTGATGGAAAAAAAGGACCAGAATCTAGTCTCGTTTAGCAGGACACCGTTACAGAGAGCTCCCTTGGTATACATCGGTTTCTCCAGGGCTATTGTAATCAATACCAGAAACTTGAAGTCTGGGTTATCCTTCTTCCCTACATAGTCTTGGTAGCGACAGACGCTCACTGTTGGTAGGGAAAGCACCTTCTTGATAGTTTCAGGGGAGAATGAAACTCTCTTCCCTTGAACCACCACCTCATCTTTCTGGTCATTCTTTGGAAGCCTCTTTGTGTGGTATAAGAAATCAGCCACTAGTGAAGGGTAGAAACTTCGTTCCTCCATTGCAAACTTTCACCATTTAAGGTTTACAAGTGCTGCAAGAATGAAGGTTGGCATGATGGTTTCTTTCTTTCCCAGCTGAATAAATCTCTCTAGGTAGAGGGTTACAGTGGGTTCCGTAATTTTTGGCTCTTGGGAGTAGTCAGAAATAGGTGTTATGGTAAGCTTAGCTCTTGTCATGGTTATGGTTTTTGAAGGATTAGGGTGAAGCAAAGAATAACAGAGAAGAATTGGGAGAGAAGGAAACTTAGGTTTTCTGAGCTTCGAGGAGAGTGATAGAGTATAAAAGTGAAGAAGGAAGAGAGTTAAATAGGCATGCAGAAGAGATAGGGAAAGTAGTTTAAGAACATGGAAGGTTGTCGAGGGAAATTGAGGAAGTAGTAGGGGAACATTTCAAAACGAGTGGTCAGAAAATAAGGGATGTGAAATATGGTGACAGGTTGAGGAGATGGAACGGTTTTAGGGCAAGATCGTGGGAGAGAGAGGGAGGAGGATCAGTTGTCTTAATAGCTAAGTGGACAGTTACTTTTCTTTGCGCGTGTTTCCAAAATTTATAATGAGTATAAGTTGGTAACAACTGCATACTGTATTTGGTGACTCAGCAGAGACAGGTGTCTCTAATGACTTGGCATCCTTATCTCATAAGTTTGGGAACGTCCCCTTTTGGAACGACCTGAAAATAATACATTTACAACAGAAATACATATATACAATTTTAACTTAACCAAAAAAATATATAAAAACACACATTTTTTTTAAGAATGGGGATATGTGGTTAGTTAACCACCCCAAAACTACGTTCCTGTCACGGAACGGATTACATCTTTAGAGAATAGAGGGTGAACATCAGACATTCCCCCTTGTTTTGGCTCTGCGTGGTCAAGTTAACCACCCCAAAACTTTATTCCAGTCAGGGAACAAAGGTAAAAAGCTGGGTTGCCTCCCAGTCAGCGCTTAATTTAATGTCTTTAGCTAGACTCAGTGTTCATCTTTTCAAGTGGAATTAGAGAGAGGGATACTTTCCTTTTTGCCATTGAAGGTGTCATCAAAATACAATTTCAGAGCCTTGAATTTCAAAGGCTCTATTTCCTGAGTCTTGAATAATCTGGTATGGACCAGTCCAACTTGACTTGAGCTTCCCAGGGAACAATCTAAGCCTTGAATTGAATAGTAGGACTTTCTGACCAACTTAAATTCTCTGTTCCTGATTCTTTTTTCATGTCATTTCTTCATTTTCTCCTTATACAGCTTGTGGTTCTCATAAGTGTTTCCTCTGAATTCTTCCCGTTGGAGCAGCCTTTTTTCTTCTACTGCCTTCTCATCTATGATCAATGAATAGATTGCCCAATATGCTTTGTGTTCTAACACTAATGGAAGATGACAGGCTTTGCCAAAGATCAATCTATATGGAGAACATCTAAGTGGTGTTCTGTAGGATGTTCTGTAAGCCCACAATGCTTCATCTAATTTGAGAGACCAGTCTTTTCGAGAAGGATTGGCAACATTCTCTAAGATTCTCTTAACTTCTCGGTTAGATACCTCATTCAGCCCACTGGTTTGAGGATGATATATAGTTGCAACCTTGTGTCTTACTTTATATTTTTCCAACAACCTCTCAAATAGGTGGTTGATAAAGTGCTTCCCACCATCACTGCTAATGCAGCGAGGTGTTCTGTACCTTGTCAAAATATTTTTCTTTAGAAATCTCACACAACTTTTCATCATTAGTGGGTAGAGCCACAACTTCAACCCACTTACTCACATAATCTACAGCCATTAAAATAAATTTATTCCCAGAAGAAAGAGGAAATGGACTCATAAAATCAATACCTCAGACATCAAATAATTCAACTTCTAGAATAGGATTAAGAGGCATTTCATTTTGTTTGGTTATGTTTCCTTCCCTTTAAAATGAATCACATTCTTTAGCATACTGGAGAGCATTTTTAAAAAGAGAGGGCCAGTAAAAACCTAATTGAAACACTTTGGATGCAGTTCTAATCCCTCCTAGATGGCCTCCATGTGGTGAAGAATGGCAGTGGAAGAGGATTTGGACTTGTTCTTCTTCTGTAACGAACCTCCTTATTATTTGATCTGCACATCTTTTGAACAACAAAGGTTCATCCCATAAATAGTTCCTGAGTCATGAAAGAATTTTTTTCTTTTGCATTTTGTTTGCCTCATAAGGTTCTATTCCTGCTGCAAGAAATTTAGCAATGTCAGCAAATCAAAGAACATTTTTTTCATGGATGACAAATAATTGTTCATCAGGGAACGTCGCCTTGATAAGCATGCCAGCTTCAGTATGTTCCAATCTGGAAAGATGATATGTAATATGGTTCTCACAACCTTTTCTTTCTTTGACTTCCAGATTGAATTCTTGCAGTAGCAAGATCCATCTAATTAAACGAGGCTTTGCTTCTTTCTTAGCAAACAAGTATCTGAGAGCTGCATGGTCAATATGAAGAGTAACTTTAGAACCAAGAATATATGGTCTGAACTTTTCGCATGCATATACTATAGCTAGTAGCTCCTTTTCAGTTACTGTATAGTTCACTTAAGCTTCATTCGAAGTTTTGCTGGCATAGTATATGCTACAAAACAATTTATCCTTCCTCTAACCCAGAACCACCCCTATAGCTTGATCACTTTCATCACACATTAGTTCAAATGGTAGGTTCCAGTCTGTAGGTTGGATGATAGGTGTAGTAATTAACTTACTCTTCAAAGCTTCAAAAGCATTCAGGCATTCAGGACTGAATTCAAATTTGATATCTTTCTCCAACAATTGGCAAAGAGGTATAGCCACTTTGGAAAAATCTTTGATAAACCTTCTATAGAAGCCAACATGCCCAAGAAAAGATATGAGATTTTTAACATTTACAGGGGGTGGCATCTTGGCTATAGCTTCTACTTTGGCTTGGTCAACTTCCAATCCGTTCTTGGAGATCTTATGTCCAAGGACAATTCCTTCTTTCACCATAAAATTTCATTTCTCCCGTTAAGAATGAGATTAGAAGAGAGATACCTTTATAGTACTTCTAAATTTTTCAGGCAACGATCATATGACGTTCCCAACACTGAGAAATCATCCATAAAAAGCTCCACTCCTTCACCTATCAAATCAGAAAAAATAGAGAACATAAATCACTGAAACATTGTTGGAGCATTACATAGTCCAAAAGGCATTCTTCTGAAGGCACATGTTCCGTGAGGACAGGTGAAAGTGCTAGAGGGATTTGATTGTATCCAGAATATCCATCAAGAAAACAAAAATATTCCTTGCCTCCTAAATGATCTAACATATGATCTGTGAATGGAAGAAGAAAATGGTCTTTCCTTGTTGCAGGATTGAGCTTCCTGTAGTCTTGATAGATCCTCAACCTGTGACTTTTCTGACAGGAATAAGTTCATTTTTTGCATTCAGCTCCAAAGTTATGCCTCCCTTCTTGTGAATGCATTGAACAAGGCTTACCCAATTGCTATCTGAAATGGGGTAAATGATTCCTATATCTAACCACTTAATTATCGCTTTTCGCACCACTTCTTTCATGATGGGATTTAATCTTCTTTGATGTTATACTGAAAAACTATCAGGGGTAAGCCAATAAAATTTTATGCATACAAAAAATAGGACTGATACCTTTGAGATCAGCTATAGTCCAGCCAATAGCTCCTTGATATTTCTTCAGCTTGTTGATAAAAAATTATTCTTGATCTTTGGTAAGGAATGATGAGATGATGACATGGGGAGTGTTAGCGTTCCCCAAGTATGCATACTTCAGATGTTGGGGAAATGGCTTCAATTCCAGCTCAGGTGGTTGCTTTGCAGATGGTCTCTTGACTTCTCTTTCTTTTTCTATCCTCTACAGAGGTTCAGGTGTTCTCCCTAGCAAATATAGAACATGTTCTTCATCCTGCAAACTTTCCTCTGCTTCTGATTCTTTTTCTCTTGGCTTCAGGTTGATGTACGTAAAACCCCGTGTGCATCTGGTGTATTATCATACAGATGGTAATAGCGCAGCTAAATAAATGCGGAAGCTAACTTTTTCTTTTCAATTATGACGTCATTATTATTAACCAAGTTGACTATTTAATCCTTTTTCAAAATAATTCATGTATATAAATTGCAATAAAGATCTAACTGAATAACCTCATGATATAAATAAGTGTGTATCTAGTCACGGAACTACAACACGTAGACCGGACAATATCCTGATACAATTATACAACTTAAAACTAAAATATCACAACATAGTCAATGTGGCATGGACAACTCCCATGCTCATCAAAAAAGTCAACAGAGCCCACTCAATGTCTCAAAGCAATTAATCATATACTGGATAAACATAGGCACTAATCAGACATGTGAGTAATCAGCATGTATAATCAACTCAACTCTGGCCTCCTGCCGCCCGAGGTATCAACCCCCGAGGTACCTGAACCTGAAAATGTGCCCCAAACGTGGGGTGAGATCTCTAAAAAGAAATCTCAGTAAGACAAGGGGTCCTCAAGGATCTCTCCACCCCAAGCTCACTTACATATGCAATATAAGTTCTAAAACAGTAAAACATTATAAGTTCCAAAATCTATGCAATGCAACATATAATCATGTCATGTGTGTCAGAATCCTACTGGCCAGAGAATAAACATGTAGGAATTACATACGTCTACAACCTACAGTACAAGACGCTACTTGCACCTCACCCATAGAATCACCATCTTGTATGACGCTACATACTCAGGCTTACCGTCTAGGTGGAACACCACATACATATCATAAGACACTTGCACTTAATAAAACATTTCAATACCATTTCATAAAAAGACATCATGCATATAAACCATCCTTCCATGACGTATGGTGAAACCAACAATGGGCAAAACCGAGGACA
Source organism: Gastrolobium bilobum (assembly GCF_033153095.1). Lineage (NCBI taxonomy): Eukaryota > Viridiplantae > Streptophyta > Magnoliopsida > Fabales > Fabaceae > Gastrolobium > Gastrolobium bilobum. The sequence goes on along the minus strand of NW_026897243.1, from coordinate 139,105 downwards.
TGAAAGTTTACCTCGCAAGCTAACAAATCCCAAGTCAAAGGTCCACACCATCCCAAGGTCCACAAACAGCTCAATCACAATCTGTTTAGACCAGCAATCATATCAACATTCATAATCTAAAAGTTCATAACATAACGACAACGTTTCCCTTTACGTTTTATGCCATTAGGCTTCTCCCAAAGCCAAAATCCCTTAATCCAATTGATTCTGACTTAGTTCAATTATTACCGAGGTTCAACTCAAACAATCATGGGTCCACAAACCCAATGTACCATTATGTATGAACAGAACAGTGACCAACTCGAAATTCCCAAAATATCCGAATATATGTCGGGGCCATATCCGCATATCCATATCCGGATATCACCAAGCCCATATTCGGATATCAATATCCAAATATTTCGCGACAGAATGCAGTTTCTTCATTTCGCGAAGATATCACTCAAAGGTTCCTCTTTTAGCACATATACACGTTAAATCATGCATTTTTATACTCATATAGGTCAGTGTTCATGTTGGTTACTTAACATAATCGTTTTACATGCCAAGACTCAACTTTTATTAAAGAAACTCATTATCAAAGGTTCAAGGACATACCCTAAGCTCAAAATAGAAGCAAATGGTGCTCTTGGAGCTCACCAATCAGCCACACAACAATGACTTCACAAGGCCACAAATTTGCCTTGCAAGCTTGGTCCTTTCTCACCCAAAATAGCTTCTTGAAGCTTCAAAGGTTAAGGGAATGGCTCCCCCAATGTAATCTGAAGAACACAGCCCTTCAACACACTCCACACAGAATCAACACTCAGAAATGATGCACCTTTCCCACTCACAATGCTACTTCACACTAACCCAAGGTGTTTTGGTGAAGATTCCATGAAGAAAAGTGGCCTCTTGGCTCACAAGATGAAGGAGAAGATGGTGGCTAGCATGGAGGACTCAAGGTTCAGAAGAGAGGCACATAGAATAGTTTTGAAGAATGAAAACTGACCTAGAACGGTGTGCCATTAAGTATATATAGTATAATTAAGTTTAATCTCACTGTATTAGCATTAATAGCTACGTTAATCTTTTTAATCCCAAACTTCATATTCTGGACCTAGCCATTTTTCTAGGCTTTATCATATTTTTATTATAATTTTCGCAGCACTTTGCTGGTACGCATTTTTACGTAATCGGTATCAATCCTGACGCCAGTTCTCATTATTTTGACTCCAAACTTGACATACCAGTCCTAAATATTTTTCTAGCAATATTCACATACTTATTATAATTTTTCGGGATACTTCGTCGGTACGCACTTATACTGTGGAGCATAATCGGTATCTGCACTTTTCGTCAGAAAAGCGACTTTCAACGTTATCAAGCCCTTATATTAATTATTCTTACCTTACTATAATTATTTAAGGTCAATTATGGAATTATTCACTTAAGCTCATAATTAATTAATTAAATTCCTAATTTAACTGTGCGGGTTCTTACAATGTAGGTATTTAGAACATATACCATAGAACATTCTTCCAGATTTCCTTCATCATCATGAAATTTCATGGCTTTTAAAACATTGAATTTAATTTCATAATCATGAACTATCATGGTGAGTTCTCCTTTCTGTACATTGATAACAGCTCCTCCAGTTGCAAGGAACGGTCTTCCTAAAATGATGGGAACGTTAACATCAGCTTCATAATCTACGACCATGCAGTCAGCAGGAAAAATGAATTTATCCACTTTGACCAGCAAATCCTTTACTTTTCCTTATGGCTTAACAATGGATCTGTCAACTGTAAGAACCTACACTGTTAAATTAGGAATTTAAATAATTTAATTATGAGTTTATGAGATAATCCCATAATTGACCTTGAATAAAAATATGGTAAGGTGAGAATAATTATCACGAGGGTTTAATAACGCTGAAAGTCGCTTTTCTGACGAAAAGTGCAGATATCGGTTCTGCTTCTCGGTATAATTGCGTACCGATGAAGTATTCCAAAAAATTATAATAAGTGTATGATTATTCCTAGAATAATATTTAGGACTGATATATCAAGTTGAGTCGAAATAATGAGAACTGACATCAAAACTAATATCGGCTACGTAAAAATGCGTACCGGCAAAGTGCTGTGAAAATTATAATACAAATATGACAAATCCTAGAAAAATGACTAGGTTCAAAATCTGAAATTTGAGATTAAAATGATTAGCGGAGCTATTAGTGCTAATACTAAAGGATTAAATTTAATACGCGTATAAATAGGCATGGCACATATTTATAGGTCAGAATTTCACACTTCCTACGTGAGTTTTCGGATTCCTTGGCTGCCACCCTTTCCACCTTACTCCATTGCCTTCTTCTTCTTCATGAAACTCAACCAAGGGACCACCTTTCTTCATAGTTCCTTCACCAAAATACCATAGCTAGGTGTGAGTTAGCATTGTGAGGGAGTTAGGTGCTTCATTTCTGAGTGTCAGCCTCTGCTTGGCGAGTGTGGTGAGTTGACTTCTTAGTGAGTGAAGGGGGAGCCAATTATCAAGAAGCCACCTTTTGGTATAACGGACCAAGCTTGGGTGTCAAATTCGTGGCCTTGTGAAGTCAGTGTGGTTGAGCTGTGTGGGAAGCTCCAAGTTAGTTCCTTTTTCTGAGTTCTTAAGCCTAGAGGTAACTCATGATCATGCTCTTCGAAAATTCATGATTTTAGCTTGTTTGGGTCATTAAAAAGGGAAACTTTGATCACTCAAGTTAAAGGTTGATAATCTATGCTTAAAATGTATTAATGAACTTCTGTTTGTGGATTCATTGAACTCTAAATCGTGATAGGACCCTTAAAATGGTGATTATGCAGAGACTGCACAAGTTTTTGCATTCTGTCTGATAAGTATTCGAATACTTTTCGTGGAGTATTCGAATACTCATCAAGAGGTATTCGAATACTTACCAAGGAGTATTGGATACTTTTCTGGGAAGAAAAGTATTCGGATACCTTAGTAAAAGTATTCGAATACGTAGTGGTATTCAGATACTGTAGTGAAAGTATTCGGATACTGTGTGGTACTCGAATACTGTAGTGAAAGTATTCGGATACTTTGTGGTATTCGAATACTTTAGTGAAAGTATGGGGATACTTTCTGGAGACATAGAGTATTCGAATACTCATCGAGTAGTATTCGAATACCTCCTACAGATTGAGCCTAAAATTACTTAAAACAAGTTGGAAAGTCTAAAACACTTAGTGAAACCTTGGGCTATGAATAGTAATGATTATTTCTTATATAAACAGACTATGATTGTGCTGTTTGGTGACCGTGGACTGGTGTGGACTGTGATTTGGGGATTGTTAGCTTACGAGGTAAGCTTCTGTGTCCTCGATTTTGCCCATTGTAGGTTCCACCATACCTCATGGAGGGATGGTTATATGTGTGCTGTGTTTTTATGAAAATAAATGATGATTATCGATATGCTATTGAGCTATTTTATTGAGTGCAAGTGCCATATGATATGTATGTGGTGTACCACCTAGACAGTAACCCCTGAGTATGTGGAGACATACAAGATGGTAACTCCGTGGGTGAGGTGTAAGCGGTGTTCCTTGTATGTAGGCTGTAGACTTATGTAATCCCTACCTTTTATTATCTAGCCAGTAGAATGCATACACACATGACATGGATATATGCTGCATTACACAGATTTTGGAAATCATATTGTTATACTGTTTTGGAACTCATATTGCACATGTAAGTGAGCTTGGGGTGGAGAGATCCTTGAGGACCCCTTGTCTTACTGAGATATCTTTTTAGAGATCTCACCCCGTGTTGGGGCACATTTCATGTACAGGTACCTCGGCGGTCGATACCTCTAGCGACAGGAGGCCGGAGTTGAATTGAGTTGATTATACATGTTGTTTTACTGCCATGTTTAGATAGTGATTATGTTTTATGTTCAGTATAATATTATATGATATTAGACTTTGTTTGGCTTTGTTGCCTTATTTGATGAGTATGGGGGTTGTCCATACCACATTGATATTAGTCATGTTTGAGTTTACTTGAGTTGTATAATATTGTCTGGTCTACGTGTTGTAGTTCCGTGACTAGATACACAGTTATTTATACTATGAGGTTATTCCGTTAGTTATTTATTGCAATTTACATACAGGCGTTATTTTGAAAAGAATGAGTAAGTCAACTTGGTTAATATAATATGATCATAATTGGAAAGAAAAAGTTAGCTTCCACATTTAATTAGCTGCGCTATTACCATTGTATGTTTAATACACCGGGTGCACACGGGGCGTTACATCAGCCATTTGTAATGTTATAGTGCTAGGTTTTGCTGGGCCTGTGGTAAGCTGTTTAAGCACTGAGGAGGGCATCAAATTGATGATGGCTCCTAAAACACACAAGGCTTTGCCTTGGTAAGTATTTCATATGACACAAGGGATGGTGAAACTCCCAAGGTCTTATAATTTAGGTGGAAGTTTGCCCAAGTATTTGCAATTTTCCTATGTCAAGGCTACAGTTTCATATTCTTCCATACATCTCTTTTTGGAGATAACGTCTTTCATGAACTTGACATATTTGAGCATTTGTTCCAAAGCTTCCACTAGAGGGATATTCATATGAAGTTGCTTCAGGATGCCCAAGAATTTACCAAGTTGTTTGTCATCAAGTTGCTTCTCCGTTTTTTGGGGGAACAGAACTATGACTGGCAGATTTTTCTTTTGTGGGGCCTTAGCTGTTTGGCTTCAGCTTGAGCTTGCTCATACGAAACAGTTTGTTCCTTAAGTCCTTGCTTTTCTATATTTGGGTCAGCTGCATTCCTTTATTGTTGTTTAGAGGGAGAGACTTATGGTGATACTCCAAATAAATTGTCAGGCTCCTCTCCAGTGCATTTAGGTGTTGCCTTGGAAGTGTTTGAGGTTTGTTTAACAACTCTCCCACTCCTCAAGGTTTTTGCTTTTATTTGCTCTAGGGAAGAGGTTGAAAAGACTTCAGTATCCCCTAGCAATTTGCCTGGTACTCTGGTGTTAAGACTGGAAGCTATTTTGCCAAAGTGGGACTCAATATTTCTAACAACTGCATCATTCGTAGTGACATATTCTTTCACATAATTCTCCAAAGAACTGATGCGTTGTTCATCTCTGGGGAACGGAGCATTATTTGGTCTCCTTTGTTGATCAAATGCTCCATTCCCCCAGTGTTACTTTGTTGGGACTGTTGTTGGTTGTTGTATAGTCTAGGATTGATGGGTGGTCTCCACTGAGGATTATGATTCTAATCTTTTTGGATGGTGCCTCTAAAATTTTGCTTGCTATTGCGGCCTGCATACTGGTTGTCTCTAGTTTGATTGAAGTTTATGCCTCCAAAATTTTCTGCATAACACACCAGAGCTGTTGAAGGACAGTCTCTTGAGTCATGTTTGTCACCACCCGTTGAGCATGGCTCACTCTCTAGGGTTGTGAGTTGTAACACATTGGCTTTAGGATGATTTTTGTCATCTTTTAAACTCTTCACTTCATTCATCAGGGCAGCTAGTTGAGCTTCTATGACAGTTTGTTTATCCAACTCCAACATGCCTAGTTTTTTGACTGGACTCATCCTTTCTAGAGGCCACTGAAGACAACGTTCTGCAGTGCTTTCTATGATCTCATATCGAGATCCAAGGGTTCCTAAAAAGAAATAACCTCCTGCATTAAAATTCAAGTGAGATTGAGAAGTATGGTCTATACCTTTATAGAAAGTTTATAAAACTCCCCATTTTTCTACCCCATGGTTAGAACATTTTCTAATAATGTACTTGTATCTTTCCCGTGCTTCATAGAGATTTTCTCCATAAAACATTCTGAAGCTCGAGATTTAAGCCTTTACATCAGCTTGACAGGACATAGGGAGGAATCTTTCTATGAACTTATCAGAAATTTCTTCCCACGAGTGTATAGATCCAGGGGTAAGGGATTTCATCCAAGCCTTGGCTTTTGACCCTAAAGAGTGAGGGAACAACCTCATTCTCATACTTTATTCTAACACTCCCTCTGTTCTAAAATTATCACAGATATCTTGGAAATTATTAAGGTGAGTGTATGGATCTTTTGCAGGAAGTCCATTGAAAATTCCAGTTTCCCTAATCATATTGAACATGATAGGTTTCAGCTAGAAATTAGGAGCTTCAACAAAAGGGAGAACCACTCCTCTTTCTGGTCTGTTCCTTGAAGGAGCAGCCAATGCTCTAAAATTCTGTTCAGGAGGAATTTCTTCATTGTTGTGATTATTATGATCAGCCATTTCTGGTTCAAAATTATTTTCCCTTAGTTCTCTTCTTCTCATGTGAAAAGTACGTTCTGGTTCTGGATCAAAGAAAAATAAAGGTACCTCAGTGTCAGAATGAGAATCAGTTTCGGATTCTTCACTCATAAACCATGAAACATAAACAATATTAACAACAGTTTAAATAAAGAAAGAATAAAGAATGGTATATTAACAAAATATAAAGTAAGATAGTTTCAAAGACAAAATTTAATGTAAACTATCCCCGGCAACGGCGCCAAAAACTTATTGGGTGCTGATGCTCTTAAGAACGCTCCTTTACTTAGTCTATCAAGAGAAAATGCATTCGTTCTCAAGATATTAACCCAATCGCACAAGTGCACGCATCAAATAATAAGTGAGATTATTAATGCCCAAGTTATCGTTCCCAGAGGATAGTAACTCTAAATAATACTTTGAACTAATCTGAAAAGAATTTGAAATAAAAGAAAAGACAGTATTGAACTATTTGGCCTTTCGTTCCCTAGTGCCTTAAGGACGTTCCTTTAAGGTGGTAGGTTCAGATTGACTCTAAACAACTCCTCGCGTCGTTATATATTAAATCCTTTTTGATTTCAAAAGGAACGACAAAATCATTGAAGATTTGGTTATGTAGTCACAAGATATTAAATGCTGAAAGTTTAAAGATAAGAATAATTAAGGGATAACAAGATGAATGATTCACAAAAACAGTTTTAAAACAAGGAATGTATCCACTGTTCCATTCTTAAATAGCTATGCTCTCAACTTAAGACTTAATCCTTTTGAATTTGTTCAGGTCTTTTCACTGCCAACTTTGATTTCTCAGCTCATGGACTAAATGGCTCACAAGTTTCCATTTCCTATGGCTCCCTTGACTCCAACAGTTACTAAGTTCAGAACCTTCAAGGAACGAGGTGGTTCCTTATTACAAAGGCAACCAGTAAGATTGTTTCCATAATCCTACCTTCCTTCTTTGATTAAGTTGTTTGAAATCCCTTCTTCTTTAAGAAAGTTCCTTTCTCAGTTTACGTTCAATTTCCATTGATACCCAAAGAGTTAAAATTACTTGAATCACAGAAATACAAAAGGTTCAGTACAAGAGTTTTGAACATAGTTCTTTAAGAATTTCACAGTTTTTCCATTCCAAAATAACTTAGCCCATGACTGAAAACACAAACATAATTATTTCAATCTGAAATCCCATAGACCCGAGATTCAGGTTAAAGACAACGAGTGGAAGAAAAGAGAAATAACAAACATATATTAATAAACAACAAGTTTACAACACAAAGAAATAAAATGGAGAAGTATGGATATTGCTCGTGAGGAGTCTCAAATGGTGAAAGAGAATGGGGAAAGAGTTGTTGTCACTTAGCTATTGCTAGAACTATACAAGTAAAAATACAGAAACTTAAACTATAACTAGATGACCTCTTCTTAAGGAATTTGATGCTTTCTTCGTGTGGTGTTCTCCTATTTATAAGCTGAGGTGGTGGATGGCAATCTTGTGATTCTTCTTCAGCTGTTCCTTGATTGAATGGAGAGGCGGTGAACTGGTGCTCTGATAGGTGAAGCAAGTTGCTTGATTAGATGGCTTAGGGTTAAGTTTTGTCTTTTTATTCTAAAACCCACATGCCTTCTTTTTTCTAAACCAATGAGCACTCTTCATTCTCTGTTGTACACGTTTCTTCCTGCTTGATTGTTGTACTCTTTTCTGCTTTTAGAAGTTTCTTTTCAATGTTTCCTGCAAAAGAGTCAGAGGAGAGGTTAGTGGAGCAAGTGTACAAATAAGTCAAATCGTTCCCCTTTTATTGCATTATCAGCTAATTATATCACCATCCGTTCCTTTATGGTACTTTTTCTCTCAGGATATGGGACCATATTTTTATAGCAAAAAGTGGTTACCAGTTGGCGAAACGGGTGGATTTTTACCATCAAAATGGGCTTAAAAGGGAACAAATTTTCATCTCATCATATATGTCTTGGACATTTATACATATAAGACTCTTTTGATAAATATATGACATAAACTTTTGTATGTATAAGACTCTTTTCATTAGTATATAACATGGATTTTTGTACACATAATTATATTAAGATCATATGATTTTGATATGTTATTTAAATTCACTATATTTGTTTATCACGTGCAAAACATAAATTGGTATTAACTATGTAGAAAGAAACTAAAAAAAAGATTCAACGAAAAACAATTTCGTAGAAAATAGAGACAATAGTTTTCAACGAAATTTCATTCATTTTTCGTCAAAAATTTTCGACGGAATTTGTTTTCCATCAAAAATTATTACAAGATTTTTGGACAAAATTTCATTCATTTTTCGTCGAAATTTTTTTATGGAATTTGATTTTCGTCAAAAATTATTACAAGATTTCTCGACGAAATTTCATTCATTTTCCGTCGAAAATTTTCAACGGAATTTGTTTTCTGTCGAAAATTAATACAAGATTTTTCGACAGAATTTCATTCATTTTGTTTTCCGTCAAAAAGTATTACAAGAATTTTCAACGAAATTTCTTTCATTTTTCATCAAAAAATTTCGACAAAATTATTTTTTCGTTGAAACTTTCCACGAAAATTATTCCGTCGAAAATTTTCTACAAAAATTTATTCCATTGAAATTTTTCTACAGGAATAATTTTTGTCGAAATTTTTTGACTGAATCTCTAATTCTGTCGAAAAAATTGTTACCCACGAAGATATATTCGTCGACTTCATTTCCGTCAATAATTCCATCGAAAACTTCATTTTCAACGAAATTTTAACCATTTTCGATCGAATTATGTCCTTAAAAAAATAGCAATTTTTAGTAGTGATAAAATCTCCTCTTTATTACTTGATTCTTGCACTTGTGCAATTGGTCTTCATTTTTGGGAACGATTGTGTTTCTTTCGACTGAATATACAAGAGATCAGAAAGTCATAATCTTGGGAACGAATGTGTTTTCTTTGATAGACTGCAAGAAGACCAACACATAACAATTTCCTCCTCATCCTCTGAAACATCGGTTCCTCCTTGGATTGAGATTTAAGAGCTATACCTTTATCTTTCATTCTCACATGATCCTTCTTGTGAGACTCCAATTGCATCTCATAGGTCATCAGGGATCTTGACAGTTGCTTCAGGTTGAAGGTTTTGAAATTCTTGGTCTCTTGCAGGGCAATGACTTTTGACATCTAATCTTTTCTTGGAAGACTTCTTAGAATTTTCCTGACATGTTCTTCAACTACGATTTCCCTACGTAAAAAACTTAACTAATTTACAATATTAGTAAAACGTGTAATCAGATCTCTAATTGACTCTTTTGGTATCATGGAAAATAATTTATATCGATGCATTAAGAAATCAATTTTAGATTGTTGTATCTCATTGATTCCTTCATGAGTTACCTCTAGGAGATCCCACATTTGCTTGGTAGTTCTGCATCCCATTACTCGATTATACTCTTGTGTTCTAAGGCTATTTTTTCATAATTGCATTTCACGCGAAGATATTCATCAAGGTGCCATTTTTACTCATAACAGAGGTCCAAGCTTTCGTTTTTTTGTAATTTCTTACTAGTAGTCACCTAGGTTACTTAGTATCTCATTTTACATGTCCAAAACTCATTCTTTTTCATAGAAATTCAAGAGGAATGGTTGAATACACCCAAGGCTTCAAAATCAGAAAAAAAAAATAAGGATCTTCAAGGCCTCTAACCCACTCTCCACTTCTGCCAAGCAAGGTGCACAAAATGGGGCATGCAAGGTGGTTTCTTTCTTTCCAAATGACTTCTCTACAAGGGTTTGAGATGGTCCAAGCTCTTACCAGTGGAAGAATGGTATCTCTACACTCAAGGGTAGAATCTTTGCATATCAAAGATGGAATTTTTCCTCACCAAGGTGCTTGCTTTCAAGTATTTAAGTTTTGTCCTCACTCGCACACTCCCGGGAAAAACTTCTCAAGAGATCACCCATCCCAGAATTGCTCCAAGTTAAGCACGCTTAACTGTGGAGTTCTTCCGTTCCGGGCTACCAAAAAGCAAATGCATCTTGTTAGCATAGGTAATACTAATTAATTCTTATAAGTTATCCCAAACTGTGCAACCTCATACCTGCACAGTCTTTTGGAATTCCTCTCTTTCGGGTGTCGATTTGATTCATTCATGGATGTAACCCCCCGCTGGAAGCTTGTCAGGAGTCGCTCCTTGTCCATGCCTCTTTGCACCGGCGATCACTCCCCGTCCTCGTCAGCGATCGGGATGTTATATGCCCACCAGCTTCCGCCTGGTTCGTCCTCGAACCACACCATACTGGAAGAGAGGCCCTACTCTGATACCACTTGTAACGCCCGACCGCTTCATGAATCAATAACTATCTCCACATACTAACACGAGAATTTCAGTGTGCTTTTTCCTCACTTGCACACTTCTGGGAAAAACTTCCTAGGAGGTCACCCATCCCAGAATTGTTCCAAGTTAAGCAGGCTTAATGTAACACCATGTGTACACCCGGCGTATTAAACATACATATGGCAGTAGCGCAACTAATTAAATGCGGAAGCTAACTTTTTACTTTCAATTTTGACTTCATTATTATTAACCAAGTTGATTACTTAATCTTTTTACAAAACATTGCTTGTATGTAAATTGCAATTAAACAACTAACTGAATAACCTCAATTAATAAATAACTGTGTCTCTAATCACGGAACTACAACACGTAGTCCAGGCGAATCCTAATAGATTATACAACTCAAAGCTACCAGCATAACTAACATAATGTGGCATGGACAATCCCCATGCTCACCAAATAAGGCAACAAAGCCCAACAGAGTCTCAAGTCATATAACAATGTAAAGACAATAGCATAATCAACATCCAATCATTGCAGTATAATCAGCATGCAACAGTCAACTAAGCTCCGGCCTCCTGCCGCCTGAGGTATCAACCCTCGAGTTATCTGAACCTGAAAATGTGCCCTAAACGTGGGGTGAGATCTCTAAAAAGAAATCTCAGTAAGACAAGGGGTCCTCAAGGACTCTTCCGCCCCAAGCTCACTTAAAAGTATAATATAAGTTCAAAAACAGTAATTTCAATGCATATTCAAGTTAAGGCATTTATATCATGACAGTATAATCTCTTGCTGAATGAGCTAAATACTACAACTCATTAATCATGTGATGTATGTGAGTGCGGTTCGACTGGCCAGGGAACAGGGTAGGGCTTATACACGTCTGTTACCTTCCAACATGAGGGAGGCTGCCTCATGCCTTGCACACCAAGGTGGCTCCCTGATCATACAAGTACTAACATCACATTCATACATTACATATGCCTTGCACACCAGGGTGGCTGCCTGATCGTACAAGTACTAACATGACATTCATACATTACATCAATAGCTATATCAACATGTCTCAGGCGTATATCAATGCATATATCATTTTCATAAAAGCATACATGCATATAAACCACCCTCCCATAGAGGTCGGTGGAACAAGCAACAGATCAATCCGAGGACACGAAAGCTTACCTCTAAGCAATCAATCCAAGCCTAAGTCCCCACTAGCTCAAGGTCACCAAAAAGCACAATCACAGTCTTTTTATACCAGAAATATCATCAATACTCATGCTCTATAATTTCATGTCAAAATCAATACGTTTTCTCTCTCATTTTCGCTTACTGCAAGCTTTTCTCAAAGCCTTAAGCATTAAACTGTGTTTACTCTTTTTAAAACTTTAACTGCAGCTCATTACCAAAATTCTAAGATTTTAATATGTTAAACTATACATCTCCAGCTTTACAACGACATATTATATGTCTCAATCGGAGTTTTATAACTCAGGTTATATTTTACGCAAGGTGACTACTGCAAACGGAATTTCCAGCAACCCAAAACACCACTTAAAATTGACACTGCGATCAAACCACTTATCCGATGGCTACGAAATTTTACAGAGATGTAGCTCGATGTGTTATCTTCACATAGGTCCAAACGGTTCGTTGTTGTCCACGATATTTGTATAAAAAGGTTACTAAAAAAGGTTCGTTGTTGTCCAGACCAAAATATCGGGATATTGCTAAATGAATATCGGGATATCGATATCCGGATATTATATCGGAATATCAATATTTGGATATTTCTGGAGGAATATTCGGATATCATATCCGGATATCAATATTCGGATATTGGTTTTCCAATATCTGGAAATTTTGTGACAGTATACCAAAAATGCATTTTTTGAGACTTTTTCCTACAAGATTCAACTTTTACCCACAACTGAAGTCCAAGCTAACATTTTCATATATATATTCATGCATGTTTTCATCAAGGTTACTTATTCCTTTTATTTAACAAGTTAAAAATTCATTCTTCTCAAAGAAACTCAAAGAGAAAAGTTGAGGTTTATACCCAAAGCTTCAAAACAGAGGAAATGTGTGATCTTTGAAGTCTTGAAGTAACTCTAAGCTACTGACCAGATGTGCACACGAATTCAAGCTCTCAAGTTGGGTACTTTCTTCACAAAGTTAGCTTCTTGGTGATGACAAGTAGGTGTAAAATGGCCCAAACCAACAAAACAATGATGAAAGCTCTCAAACTCCCCAAGTCAGAATTAGAGACACTCAAGAGTAGGATTTTATTCTTCAAGATGTTAACTTCCAAGGATTCAAGATGATCAAGAACAAGAAGGATGAAGAATCAATGAGAAAGGTGGTCACTTTATGGTTTTGCAAGGAGAGGGAGGCAATGGAGTGTGAAGAGGCTGATCAGCCCCCAAGAGCCTCATGTAGAATCAGCAAATATGGCCTAGGGTTATGTGTCATTCACCATTTATAGTCCACTTAAGTTTAAACCCACTGTATTAGCACTAAAAGCTACGCTTATCATTTTAATCCCAAACTTTGGATTCTGAACCTAGCCATTTTTCTAAGATTTGTCATATTTTTATTTTATTTTTCGCAGCACTTTGTCGGTACGCGCTTTTATATTGCCAGTATCAGTTCTGACACCAATTCTCATTATTTTGACTTGATACTTGTTATACTAGTCCTATATATTATTCTAGTAATATATACACATTTTTCATAATTTTCTGGGATACTTCATCGGTACGCATTTATACTGTGAGGCAGAACCGGTATCTGCACTTTTCGTCAGAAAAGCGACTTTCAACATTATTAATCACTTACCATAATTATTTAAACCTTCTCATAATTATTAGGGTCAATTATGGAATTATTTCCTAATTTCACATTTAATTAATTTAGATTCCTAATTTAACGGTGCGGGTTCTTTCATTCACCCTACCTTTTAAGACTTTTGCCCGCAAAATTAGAAACATACATGTCCCAAAATTTGGGGTGTTGCCAGAAAAGCTCGTCCTCTCGCTCCCAAGTACACTCCTCAGGAGTTCTTCCCGTTCATTGCACTTTGACCATCGGGATGATCTTGCTCCTCAGCTTCTTCTCGCCACGATCGAGAATCTTGAGTGGTCTGACGGGAGTTTTCAAGTTTTCCTGAACTTCCACATCGTCTGGTTCTGCTAGGTGGTATCTTGGACAAAGTCCAAGCCAATAACTCCTTATCTCCAACCTCCGACCCACAGGTAAGAGTCTGACACCTCCTACCATACAACGCCTCGTATGGTGCCATGCCCAGGCTGGTAAGAAAACTGTTGTGGTATGAAAGCTCAACCAATGGCAGTACCTATCCCATGTTGCGCCCTGCTCCAAGGTGCAAGCCCTCAACATGACCTCCAAGGTCTGGATGGTCCGCTCAGTCTGTCCGTCAGTCTGAGGGTGATAGCTGTACTCAATCTCAATTGAGTACCAAAAGCTCCCCGAGCGCCTCCTAGAACCGAGATGTGAACTTTGGGTCCCTATCACTGCTGATACTCTCGGGCACCTCGTGAAGCCCCACGATCTCGCGAACATATAGCTTGGCCAACTGCTCTGTAGTGAAGCTCACCTTTACTGGTAGAAAATGGGCAGACATAGTCAATCTGTCCACAATAACCCAAATCGAGTCACAACCAGCTTGAGTCTTAGGCAATCCCACTACGAAGTCCATGGAAATGCTCTCCCATTTTCACTGCAGTATCTCAAGAGGTTGAAGCTTACCAGACGGCTTCTGGTGTTCAAACTCCACCTTCTGGCATATAAAACAAACCAACTTCGTTCCAAGACATACCATCTTGGTTCTTAACATAATCAAGGCACTCACTTTGCACCTGCGCCTCTTTGATCTTTTCCATCAGCTCATTCTCAACCCTGACGGTTTCCATCTCGAGAAGTGCACCCCCAACAGAGAGGTCACTGACAGATTTCGAACTTCAATAACCTCAAAATCGTCATTCGATTCTCATGGATCGCCAGTCACTTCATCCATAGAGGTGACCTGACCTCACATACTCTACTCCTCACAATAATTCGGGTGAGTTTAGGTCCTATTCCATGACTCTAACCCCGACTTAACTTAAATTTTATAAATCATTATTCACAATGTAAAATCATATTCCTTTCATAGTATGAAATCATAATCATGTTCATTTTAATCAATACATGTTAATTGACTTACCAATTCACATAATAATGTACCTTAGTTCACGTACACCTGCAAAATTTTCCAATTCAAATAACATAATAAATAAATACTCTATGCGACATCATACCTCAATCTCCATCGAATCTGCAAAATCGAAAGTCAATAAAGGATGGTACAACATCGATGTATTAACACAGTTCATGGCATTGATTTTATGCTTAGTACTATTCGTGGTGTTCACATGCAATCTACATATGAAACAGATCACTAATTTCATGTTAACTTAGAGTCATGGAGACCACTCAACCCACAAAACTAGCTGTACATACACTTGCCTCGCATATGTCAGATCACGTGTGGCCTTGCCACAAAGTCCAAGTGTTACACACTTAACTCCTTAAAGAAAATTTCATATTCTCAACATTCCTGACTAGAGAGTGTTCCTCACTCACCAGCAATAAGATATCTTCTCTTACGTTTTTTTTTTAAATAAAGCACCATCACAACATGTAATGGCATAAGGCATCTTACCTTTCATGCCAAACTTGTCATATCACTCTCCGTATATTTTACTCATCCAACCACTTGGTGGTTGTAGAGTCTTAACTCATATTTCAAGTTTCTTAATGCATTACGATACCATGAACAAACTAACATTGATTGATCTGTGCACCTCGTGCACCCAGACCACCCGATGAGTCAAACTCAAATCGGTGCCCTCATGGGACTTCCAAGAGTCAACACTCTTAGAATCCAGTCCCTAAAGGGAAACCCATGACATAGGTTATCGGCCAAGAAACTAGTAGGCATACCAGTCTCCAGTGTACCTCGTACACAAGGACCACTCAATGAATCACACATCAACTGAGCGTCCGATGAAACTCCTCAGAGGCACCCTCTTCAGATACATCCCCTCCAGGGATAGTCCACAATACGCTGATGGCCAATAACCCACTCAATCAACCTAGTTCCTCAGGTTATATTATCAAACACTTCAATACAACAGTCAATGTATAAACATAATTCATACATCATGTTATGCAATCACAATAATTCAACACACAATTTCTCAACAGCCAGTCCATACCCAAACGATCTCAAGGTTGACTATGGATAAACAATTAAGATCTGCAATGCAATCTCAGCCATCCAACTGAAGTACCACATCCGGATAAGCAGATGAAGTATCGCATTTCTCTTCCGAAGTGGCAATAACCCTCGGAAATGGAGAAAGCTCAAATATGGGCAAGTTCAGCCCCACAACAATCGGAATCGCAATAAACAAGTGTGTTGTCCCTAAGTCAAACAATACATCACCACAGTATCTCCAACATGAGTTATACCTCTCGCTAGGTGCGGAGCTCGGTCCGTCTGCTGACTATCCGACGTATAAACTCGGCCGGTGGCAGGTGGCACAACAGGTGCCGCCGTAGGTGGAGCAGGAATCATATGAAGAGGGGTCGCCTGAACTGCTACAGCCCTAGCATCTGAAGTATAACAATCCTTGGCTATATGGCCACTCTTCCCACACTTGTAACATAGCAACTCTCTAGTAGCACATCATCCCAAATGCTCCTTTCCGCATCCCGCACATCTAGGAGTGGAAGGAGGTCTAGCAAAACTCTTTTGCGGCGTAGCAGTCCTCTTAAACTGATTAGGCGCCTGCCTCGCAGCCAACTACTTCCCTTTCCCTTTACCAACAAACTTTCTGTCCTTCCAGGAAGTGGAACTACCAGTTCCCTTAACCTCAGCAACTTTGTCCCTCTTGGCCTTGCTCACAATACAAATGTCCTTAATATCCCGGCATTGCTAAACCAACGTGCCGAAATCTCTAGATGCAGCACCAGCGATGCGATCAACTATCTCCTCATTAAGTCCCCTTCGGAACTTAGAAGCCAAAAAGGTCGGGGTCGGCATAGCAAACGGAAATGTGCAAACTTGGCCAGCTCATTGAACTTAGCCAAGTACTCGTCCACAGTCAACGAGCCTTGCACCAAACGGTCAAACTCTCCCTGTTTTCTCTCCTGCGCATCATAGGGAAAGTATCTACCCAAGAAGCAATCCTCAAAGAATGGCCATGTGATGACATGACCTTGCATCTCATAGACGTGAGAGGTGTTCGTCCACCACTCATGTGCATCGCCCTCCAGCATGTAGGTGGCAAACATCAGCTTCTACGGATCAGTACACTGCATAACTCTGAAGATCTTGTCCAAAGACTGGAGCTATCTCGCGGCAGCAATAGGATCATAAGACCCATCAAAAGAAGGTGGCTTATGCTTGTGGAAAGCATTCAGCCGGCGGTCAATCGCGTCACGGTCCTCAACAGGCTCATGGTAGGGCTGTATTATCCCAGTGAGATGACTGACACCCTCCATACGACTCTGGATGTCGTCCAAATAACTGGGTGGTGAAGGTCGTGGCGGAGGATGCTGGCCACCGACCGGACCAGTCCTCATCTCTTCCAACATGACCCTCATCATAGTCATGTTCGCCAAGCGGTTCGCCTCCAGCACATCCTCAGCAGCTTTCCTGTTCGCCTCTCTGACGGCGTCCAGCATAGCCTGGTTTGCCATTCTCATGGCCTCCTGGTCGGCTAGTCGAGTCGCCTACATCTCAGCCAATGCAGTTAGGATAGGATCAGGTTGACCCTCAATCGTCTTCCGAGTTCTCCTAGAAGGTGCCATAACTCTGCACATGTTTCACAAAGAGTGAGTTGATCAGGCCCACGCAATATGGTCAGACATGCATCATCATAGCAAAACCCGACAGAGAAAACACTCAAGACAAGAGACACAACAACACATCCTAAGTTATTGCAATACATACAGGCTTTTTCCTAGAAAGTGCTATGATACCATAAAATGTAACACCCAGTGTGCACCCGGCGTATTAAACATACATATGGGAGTAGCGCAGCTAATTAAATGCAGAAGCTAACTTTTTACTTTCAATTATGACGTCATTATTATTAATCAAGTTGATTACTTAATCTTTTTACAAAACATTGCATGTATGTAAATTGCAACTAAACAACTAACTGAATAACCTCAATTAGTAAATAACTGTGTCTCTAATCACGGAACTACAACACGTAGTCCGGACGAATCCTAATAGAATATACAACTCAAAGCTACCAGCATAACTAACATCAATGTGGCATGGATAATCACCATGCTCACCAAATAAGGCAACAAAGCCCAACAGAGTCTCAAGTCATATAACAATGTAAAGACAATAGCATAATCAACACCCAATCATAGCAGTATAATCAGCATGCAACAGTCAACTAAGCTCTGGCCTCTTGTCACCCGAGGTATCAACCCCCGAGTTACCTGAACCTGAAAATATGCCCCTAACGTGGGGTGAGATCTCTAAAAAGAAATCTCAGTAACACAAAGGGTCCTCAAGGACTCTTCCGCCCCAAGCTCACTTACAAGTATAATATATGTTCAAAAAGAGTAATTTCAATGCATGTTCATGTTAAGGCATTTATAACATGACAATATAATCTCTTGCTCAACGAGCTAAATACTACAACTCATTAATCATGTGATGTATGTGAGTGCGGTTCGACTGGCCAGGGAACAGGGTAGGGCTTATACACATCTGTTACCTTCCAACAAGAGGGAGACTGCCTCATGCCTTGCACACTAGGGTGGCTCCCTGATCGTACAAGTACTAACATCACATTCATACATTACATATGCCTTGCACACCAGGGTGGCTGCCTGATCGTACAAGTACTAACATGATATTCATACATTAAATCAACAGCTATATCAACATGTCTCAGGCGTATATCAATGCATATATCATTTTCATAAAAGCATACATGCATATAAACCACCCTCCCATAGAGGTCGGTGGAACAAGCAACAGATCAATCTGAGGACACAAAAGCTTACCTCTAAGCAATCAATCCAAGCCTAAGTCCCCACTAGCTCAAGGTCACCAAAAAGCACAATCACAGTCTGTTTACACCAGAAATATCATCAATACTCATGCTCTATAATTTCATGTCAAAAGCAATACGTTTTCTCTCTCATTTTCGCTTACTGCAAGCTATTCTCAAAGCCTTAAGCATTAGACTGTGTTTACTCTTTTTAAAAATTTAATTGCAGATCATTACCGAAAATTCTAAGATTTTAATATGTTAAACTAGACATCTCCATCTTTACAACGACATATTATATGTCTCAATCGTAGTTGTATAACTCTGGTTATATTTTCCGCAATGTGACTGCTGCAAACGGAATTTCCAGCAACCAAAATGCGACTTAAAATTGACACTGCGATAAAACCACTTATCCAATGGCTAATAAATTTTACATATTTGTATCCCTATTTGTTAGATTCACATAGGTCCAAACGACACTCAATTTGGAGCTCTGTAGCTCAAGATATCGAATTTTTACTAAAACAGGTTCGTTGTAGTCCAGACCAAAATATCGGGATATTGCCAAATGAATATCGGGATATCAATATCCGAATATCATATCGGGATATCAATATCCGGATATCAATATCGGGATATTTTGCTACAGTATGCCAAAAATGCATTTTTTGAGATTTTTTCCTACAAGATTCAACTTTTACCCACAACTGAAGTCCAAGCTACCATTTTCATATATATTCATGCTTGTTTTCATCAAGGTTACTTATTCCTTTCATTTAACAAGTTAAAAATCCATTCTTTTCAAAGAAACTCAAAGAGAAAAGTTGAGGTTTATATCCAAAGTTTCAAAACAGAGGAAATAAGTGATCTTTGAAGTCTTGAAGTAACTCTAAGCTATTGACCAGATGTGCACACGAATTCAAGCTCTCAAGTTGGGTCCTTTCTTCACAAAGTTAGCTTCTTGGTGATGACAAGTAGATGTACAATGGCCCAAACCAACAAAACAATGATGAAAGCTCTCAAACTCCCCAAGTCAGAATTAGAGACACTCAAGAGTGGGTTTTTACTCTTCAAGATGTTAGCTTCCAAGGATTCAAGATGATCAAGAACAAGAAGGATGAAGAATCAATGAGAAAGGTGGTCACTTTATGGTTTTGCAAGTAGAGGGAGGCAATGGGGTGTGAAGAGGCTGATCAGCCCCAAGAGCCTCACGTAGAATCAGCAAATATGGCCTAGGGTTATGTGCCATTCACCATTTATAGTCCACTTAAGTTTAAATCCATTGTATTAGCACTAAAAGCTACACTTATCATTTTAATCCCAAACTTTGGATTCTGAACCTAGCCATTTTTCTAAGATTTGTTATATTTTTATTTTATTTTTCGCAGCACTTTGCTGGTACTCGCTTTTACATTGCCAGTATCAGTTCTGACACAAATTCTCATTATTTTGACTTAATACTTGTTATACTAGTCATATATATTATTCTAGTAATATATACACATTTTTCATAATTTTCTGGGATACTTCATCGGTACGCATTTATACTTGTGGGGCAGAATCGGTATCTGCACTTTTCGTCAAAAAAACGACTTTCAATATTATTAATCACTTACCATAATTATTTAAGCCTTCTCATAATTATTAGGGTCAATTATGGAATTATTTCCTATTTTCACATTTAATTAATTTAGATTCCTAATTTAACGGTGCGAGTTCTTACACTTAACTGTAGAGTTCTTCCGTTTCGGGCTACCGAAAAGCAGATGCATCTTGTTAGTATAGGTAGTACCAATTAATTCTTATAAGCTATCCCAAACTGTGCAGCCTCATACCTGCACAGTCTTTTGGAATCCCTCTCTTTCGGGTGTCGATTCGATTCATTCATGCATGTAACCCTTCGCTGGAAGCTTGTCAGGAGCCGCTCCTTGTCCGTGCTTCTTTGCACCGACGATCACTCTCCGCCCTCATCAGCACTCGGGATGTTACAAGGTCTTTGAGGGTTTCCATGGAGAAAAGCTTGCTTGGAGAGGAAGAAGAGAGCAACTCTAGGTGTGTATGGGGTGTTCTACGTAGAAGAAAACATAAAATGAGAGGGTAAGGGTAGTTCTTTGTAATATTAGACAGTCTCACTTATCTCAACCGGTGTTAGTTCTTTGTTTTACTAACTTAATATATTTTCTAGTAATAATCACTAATTTATTTTTAGGTTTCGGATACTTTTGTTTGTACACATTTTTACCGCGAACTATACAGTATTTACACTTTTTTCGGAAAGGGATTTAATTCAAACAATTATAATTTCCCTCTAATTATTCTATTTTAATTATTAAATAATTTCCTAAAGTCATAATTTATTATTATATTACTAAAATATCAATTTAACAATGCATGTTCTTATAGTTATACAAAAAAAATCTTAATCATTAAACTTAATTGACTGATCGACATTGTCAATGTTGCAAGTTTATAGCATTTAAATACCCATTCAGTCATGCTATAACTGTATGCTTGCGTGTGCATATTCACCCTTCACGCTACGTGGATGATTTTTTTTAGGAAAAAGTGTATATTATTTTGAAGGATACAAATTTGTATCATTTTAAGTGAGAGAAAGAGATAAATTATTGGAGAGAGAATAAGTGAGAAAATTTTTAAATGTATAGATCCTACCTCTTTGTGAGAATAAAATGATATAAGGTGTGTCATTTAAAATGACACATCTTTTTTGCTTTTATTTATTCATAATATTCTTTTTTATTTTTTTGTAAATACATAATATTCTTCATTTGTACTCATTTGAATAGCAACCAATTGGAAGTAAAGAAATTATTTAAAATGACACACCTTTTTTGCTTTTTTTTTATTCATAATATTCTTCATTTGTACTCATTTGAATGACAACCAATTGGAAGTAAAGAAATTATTCCTCCTAATACGAGTCCAATTATCACCCTGATGCAATATAAAGGCAAATATATAAGTTAAAAATCCCCATCAATACAAACAACCATCATATATAGTGCATCGGAAAGTAGTCAAAATGTCCATAAATACACACAAAGATACAAATAAATATACCCAATAGAATTGAGATCATGGTTATTAAAATCTCGATTTATCATTACGATTTTATGTTTTTATGATTTTTTTTCATTAAAAAACTTTTACGTTTTTGTGATTTTTTATTATTTTTTTACATTACAATTTTATATTTTACGATTTTTTAATCCCTTTATGATTTTACTTAAAATCTCAATTTTAATAGGCTTAATTGAAATCTATGATGGAGGGGGCCAAGTCTGATGTCATGCTCAACGGTTTAGGATACCGCGTATATGGATTAAATTGCAAGTATAAAATACTTATAAATATTGAAGTTGCTTTTGGTTTTGTTTTTTACTTTTATTTTCAATTGATATATTTTTATTGTTTAGAATTACAAAAATGGTACCTTGCTTGCACACTGTTTGGTGTTTTTAACATGTTGCGAGTGAAATGGTGAAACCAATTTTTTGTTTTGTTTTCAATATTACCTTTGCAAATTCTTAGAATTAGAAAATAAAGTAAAAATAATATTATACTTTTTGTAATCATTAATGAAAATATATATTAACTAAAAAAAATAAACCATCAATTTTTTTATTTTTCTTTACTTATATAAAATTAATGTAAATAATTTAAATTGAAGTTGAGGTCGTATTGCTATTGCGACTATCATAGCAACACTGCAATATAAAAGCAGAAGATAATGAGGAGCCATATTTTAAACTTATGAGGAAGATTTATTCATAAGGAACAATCTCAATACGTGTCTCAGTACTGTTCCTAATTATTTTTCCCCAGTTCATATCACCATACTTCAAATTAAAGCCTACTTATTTCTGAAACTCAAGTACAGCAAAATAAGAATCAAGATAGAAGGCACTGAAATGAGAAAAACCAGCAGAAATGGCGAGGTATTTAAATTGTTGTTCAGTCCTGTGCTTCCCCTTAGTATTATACATTGTCATTATGAATATGTCACCCCCAAGCAATGCTCTTGTTCTTTGACTCTCATCGGTCAACTCCGGCGCCACCGGCTCGCAAACAATCAATTTTCCGTCCACCGGAATTGCCTTATGACAATTCTCCAAGACCTGCTTGCATTCTTCATCCGTCCATCCTAAAAATACCCACTGCAAAAATAGATATATCATATATATTATGTATTAATGTTTTAAAATTTCCTATGTTAAGTTTGATGAGAGAAGGTTTAAGTAGGTTTTTTAGTACAAAACATCTTGTTGGAATATATCGACCCTCAAAAATTGGAAACTAATTAATTAGTATTATGGATGATTTATTTAAAAAAAATGTTATAAAATTATTAAATGAAAAGTTCTAGAATTTAATTCCTTCACAATTTTAAAAGTATTTAATACTTTATTATTTAAGTAATTAAAATAATTAATAAATTAATGTCATCTTTATTTCCTAAGAGCACGTGTTCATAAAATCTTATTTTTAATTATAAAAAAATAAGAAATTTAACCTTTATTAAGTTAGTTATGTTATCTATTCTAGTGAGAGATCAATGTATTCATTTACACAAAATGAGTTTAGTTAATATATAATACGTTTAATAAGATGAAAATTATTTTTCCAATTGATTCATATTGCAGTATGTTTTATTGAACTATAAACATGAAATTTAATTATAGAATTCAATTGAAATAATTCACTTTTAATAACACCAAAGACAAGCACAATCAATTTATTTACAAATATAACAATAATACTAGGCCCATATATATATATATATATAGAGGTTTACATGGAGCAATCAAATACTTGTCATATATATACTTGAAAGCATTAAATGCGTTAATCATAACCATACAAAGGATGAAAGCATTAAATGTGGAGAATCGTAACCATACATCTGTCATTGCTGTACGTAAAGTGGTTGTAGAAATGATTTTACCATATATATATATATACACACACGTATGACTTCTCATATATATATATATATATATATATATATATATATATATATATATATATATATATATATATATATATATATATATATCTTTAATAATCGAATTATAATTGAATTTATATCAATTTCCATAGATATATATTTTTATGATGCCACATCAATAGGTAATTTTAGGGGTGTTCGCGGTCTGGATTGGATCGGTTTTGGAAGCAAAAATTATCCGATCCATTCCATTCGGTTTGGTCATATAATCATCCATTCGGTTTGAATTTTTTTTCAAATATGATCCGATCCAATCTAATTTTTTTCGGTTTGGATTGAATCGGTTTTCGATTTTTTGAAAATCCTAAAATTTGTTTCATGTTTATTGTGCAAATAACATCTTTTGTATATATTGGTTTTGTAATTTTTTTTTTTGAAATACAAAAGTATCAGTAACCGATAATATAGTTTTTTTTTTTGCAATGAGGTATGAAGCTCTAAATTTTGTTGATGAGATGTGACTAGATTTTTTCTTGGGTTTATTTTATGAGTTAATGGATCTTGAGTTTAAAAAAAAAAATTGGGCTACGAATGGGGAAAGCCCAAGTAGATAGAAGAGAATTAATATATTGGATCGGTTTGGATTGGATCGATTTTCATCGACCAATCCAATTAAAATTTGCAGTTTTTTTCAATTTTCGATTTATTTGATTATCGGTTTTTCGGTTCGGTCACCACGGTTTGGATCGTCTGATAAACACCTAGACATGTGAAACCAAAAGGGTAGTTAGTAGGAAATATATGTTGAAGAACATTACTCGTTACTTGTAACACCAACTTTGCAATTATTTATTTTTGAAATATAGTTTCTCAATGTTTTCTTGAATCTTATTTCGTGAACGAATAGTTTAACGTGCGAGAGAGGCACCTTGATGAAGATAGCATCCCCGGGAGGGACAGATTCAAACGCATCTCCACCGACATGGGTTATACCTACAATATATAAGCCACAACACAAGTAGCTAGGTTAATGTTATGCTAAGAACAACAAATCAAAACCCACACATTCCAAAATGGAAGTGGCTCAAACCTGGAAACTGTGGTGCAAGAGCCACCATATCGGGAAGATCATAGTTGATGCCCTTAAGTATATTTGGGTATTTCTCCATTATCATGCGGAGAGACACACCAGAATTGCCACCAACGTCAACTAGTGTCTTCACTCCTTGGAAGCCATCGTAGAGCTCCAACATTTCCCTCATGAAGGGTACGGACATCCCATATAAGGCCTTATGAAACAAATCCACTATATCTGGCTGCTTCATGTAATATGATAACGCTGATTCTCCGTTCACCTTCACGAATGGCTCCACCGTTGGATCCTCCACTGCCTCCTCCACCAAAGGCCAAGCTCGCATCAACGCATCCTATATATATGCACATCTCAAAAACACACATACCCCACTTGAGAGTCATATATATAGATAAGAAAGTATCAATGGAGAAAACTATATATTAAAAAAAAAAAATTAACCTGATGGTGTTGGAGCACATAGTGCGCGTAGGATAGACCTTCGTTATCGGCAACAAGAGTTTTGCCGACGTCAGTGAGAAAGTATTTTCTTTCGCCAGTGCTGCTCAAGTGCTCGGCAAAAATGTCATAACTGGTGAGCAAGCGGAGGATGCGCTGGAGGTTCTCCGCGTCGCCGCCACTATGGGGGCGAATGCGGGAAAGAATCTGTGAAGCGGAGAGGGGAGTGTTGGAAGCACCTTGCCATATGGTGTCAGGAACCTTCATATTGATGACGGCAACGAGAGACATTGGGACACTCATCATGTGTGCTATTTCCAAAATGGCAAGCCTCGCTTTGTTTTGAGACCTTGTTACGGTAACCTCCTCCTTCGTCGCCATTATTTGTTACTCAAAAGGGTTATTTTGTGCTTTTAAATGTGAAGTTGAAGAAAATACAACACAAATTTATAAGCACTAAAAATACTACTGTTGATTGCCCCATTGTTGACAAAAGAACCATAAAATCAAAAACCCAACCCGTTAACTAGGCACATGGCCTAGGCCAGCCAACACCTGTGTAGTCACTAAAAATCCTGTCCAGGCTGCACTCAAGACCACAATTCTGGTGCCCCTAATTTGTAGAGACTTTTGTTTTTGGGCTAACGCGCTCGATCCTCAGTTACTAAAAAAAGAAAGCCTATCTAGACAGAATCCCGAATATGCATAGCCTTAACTGGAATGTTCAGTTTTCTCATGTCCATAGATAGCAATGGGGTAGCTGATTGTTTGGCTTCTCATGCTAGGACAGTAGGACTCAAGACAAGAATGTTCACATCTTTCAGGACCCCCCCATGTGCGTAGGCCTCTCCTTATGAGATATAGTATGGCAATCTCCTTTCCTAGATTTGTACTTTTAAATGATAGTCTTTAATTTGGGTTTAACTTTAATGGACCTTTAATACAAAACTTTTGTTATTATATCATTTAATTAATCACGGGTTTAACTTTAATGGACCTTTAATACAAAACTTTTGTTATTATATCATCTAATTAATCACGGGTTTAACTTTAATGGACCTTTAATACAAAACTTTTGTTATTATATCATATAATTAATCATGTGCTAAATTATTGAAGAAGTATTAGAAAATATATATTTGGTGGGAATCGAAATGAGATTTTCTACCCACATATTCAATCTATATTGCAATGAGCTACATTCATTGAGTGTATTACAATAACTTTAAGGCCTGTGTGATTGTGTTTTATTAAAAAAAAAAAAAACTATTTTGTAAAATAGTTAATGGAATGAGTGTTTCCTATGTTTTTATTGTTTTGAAAATTAAAAATCAAACACAAAATAGAAACAATCAAAGTGGTTCTCTAAATTTGATTCTAAAAAGTTAAAAAGTAGAAATAATATTTAGAACTAATTTTATAAAATAAGTATTATCAAACAAATTTTTTATTTTAAAAATAAAAAAATTTTAAAAATAGAATTCAAAAATACCCTAAACATGCATAAATATTTCAAGGGCAATATGTTGGTCCTGGATGAACTCAAGAGGGGTGCATTGAGTTTATTGAAAATCTTGCAATTTAAAAAACACACACAACTGCGATAAAATAAAGAGTGTTATGGACCCATATAATGGACCTATTAAGTGGTAACCAGAGGCAATCTAAGATACGGATTGATATTAACAAAGGATAGATATCCATCAAGGATACTAATCCTAATACGACAGCATAGCAAACAGGCCTAGGCCCTCATCAGAGGTACCAAAGGCCCATCCACACTACCCACAAGTAACCTCTATAAATACAAGGTAAACCCTAAAGGTACGTTACGCTCTCTCTTACTGTTATGTTGTCACTGTGCGCGCACACACACCTCATTGGCTAACGCCGTTATAGTATTCTGTGCACAGTGATCTGCTTGACTCAAGGGTATCTCATTCATAGATACCTTGGAGAGGGCACTAGATCCAAGATCGACATACCAGCCTACTGGGCTGGACATCTCTGTCTTAAGGACAGAACATTGGCGCCGTCTGTGGGGAACTTCGTCTTGGAGTTTGAAGTTCCCATCAATCTGACAAAGGATGGCAATCCAGACAAGGAGCATTAGCCAGCAACAACTACCCCGAAACCAGAACCAACCGCTTGATCCAGTCCTGGAGGAGGTAAATCAGCCTCAGAACCAGATCGGAAACAACGTGGATTATGACTATTTCCAGGTCGAGGACGACATCTCAGACACCGCGTCTACTCCAGCGAGTCGAGATAGAGGACAGAGGCGAACATGGCTCCAATAAGAAATAATCCTTCCTAGCATCCAGGGGATCTTGTTGCACGTATTGCTCAATCGGCCGATCCGGATACTCAGTTGGCTAATAATGCATTCGCTGCGATCATGGAACGAATCGCGGAATTGGAAACTCGTAATAACCTGAAACGACAATAGGACTTTCGGGCAATACGAGATGAAAATAACAGGAGAATACGAGACCTGGAGCAGCACTTAATGTAACGCCCCGTGTTAACCCGGTTTGTTAACATGTCATCGTATTAAGCCACGCTTAATTTAAAAATGCGCAATATCTTTTTCTTTTCAATTATGATGTCATTATCATTACCAACTTGATTACTTAATCATTTTCATAAAAACATCGCATGTATATATTTTGCAAAGACATCTAACTAAAATACTTAATTAATTAAATATCATAAGTTTGTCTCTAGTCACGGAGCTACAACACGTAGACCGGACAACCTAATAGATTATACAACACAAGTAAAGGTACTAACGTCAAAGCGGCGTGGACAAACCCCATGCTCACCAAATAAGGCAACAAGCCCTAACAGCAGTCTCAGCTCGATAATCATAAATGGCAGAAAATATAAACAGCATCCAAGTCCATCATGCAAGAATACAGCATAATAGCATGATAACAACATAATCTAACTCAGCTCCGGCCTCCTGCCGCTGGAGGAGTCAATCCCCGCATTACCTGAACCTGAAATATGTGCCCCAAACGTGGGGTGAGATCTCTAAACAGAAATCTCAGTAAGACAAGGGGTCCTCAAGGATCTCCCACCCCAAGCTCAATTACATTTGCAATATAAGTTCAAAGGCAGTTTAACAGTATAAGTTCTCAAAATAGTGCAATGCAGCATATAATCATGTCATGTGTGTTATAACATTTCTACTGATCAGAGAAGTGCAGGAATTCATCTAAACCCACACAGTACTAGCCATTCGCTGTACCCGCCCACAGGATCGTCCCTTTGCCTCCCGTAGGCATAACACCACATACATATCATAAGCAATTGTACTTAATAGCTCATTAGCATTTCAGAAAAACAGTACATGAAACACATCATGCATACAACCAACTCCCGATGGAAAAATGGTGGAACCAACAGTGGCTAAACCGAGGACACGAACTCGCAAGCTAACTATCCAATGCCAAGAGTCCACACAGTTCAGGGTCCACACACAGCAGTATCACAATCTGTTTTGGGACCAACAATCATATTAATAACCATAGCTCATAAGCATAAACATAAAGACTACGTTTTCCTTTAACGTTTTACGTCTTTAGGCTTCTCACAAAGCCACAAACCCTTAATCACTTGATTCTGACTTAGTTTAATTATTACGGAAGTTCAACTTCCTCAAAATAGGATCCACGAACCCATCACAGCATTTTGCATGAGCAATACCTTACTGTTCTTCGAAAACCCAGAATATCTGAATATTTGTCAGGGACATATCCGGATATCAATATCCGGATATCACAGAACCCCATATCCGGATATCACTGATCCACATATCCGGATATCAGTATCTGGATATCACAGAACACATATCAGGATATAAATATCCGGATATCCATATCCAGATATTTCGCGACAAAATACAGTTCTGCATTTTCGCGAAGATATCATCCAAAGGTTCATCTTTTACCATTACAAAACGTCCAAGGATCCATTTTTAAGGATATACAGGTTCATAAACGTGTTGGTTATCTCATTTTAACAAATTACATGCCAAGACACAACTTTAACCCATTAAACTCATGATCAAAGGTTCAACCACTTACCCAAGCTTCAAACTCAGATAAGGAAGGCTCTTGGAGCTCACTTGAAGCTCCCAAGGTTCTGACTTCACAAAGTAAACAAAAATGTAATCAAAGGTGGGTCCTTTGCGCTCAACGATCACTCCTTGGAGCACCAAGTGCCATGACAATGGCTCCACCACCTCAACAAACAAAGTCAGCCCTTACACTCTCCCCAAACAGCACCTCCAACCCAACTCCAGCTGAAACTCACCCTCTCCAAGCACTCACTCTAGTGTTTACAAGTGGAAGAGGAAGAAAATCAAAGGGAAAATGCTTCAAGGATTACAACCAATGGGAAGAAGCAATGGAACAGTAGGATGGAGAGCTGATCAGCCACCACATCTGTAAGAACCCGCACCGTTAATTAAGGT
Organism: Gastrolobium bilobum; assembly: GCF_033153095.1. NCBI lineage: Eukaryota > Viridiplantae > Streptophyta > Magnoliopsida > Fabales > Fabaceae > Gastrolobium > Gastrolobium bilobum. Next base: position 109,401 of record NW_026897243.1, on the reverse strand, counting down.
ATTTAATTAATTAATCATGTGAAAATAGGAGATGATTCCATAATTGACCCTAATAATTATTAAGAGGCTTTAATAATTATGGTAAGTGATTAAGAATGCTGAAAGTCGCTTTTCGAAAGAAAAGTGCAGATACCGGTTCTGCTAGTTGGTATAAATGCGTACCGAAAAAGTATCCCGGAAAATTAATGTAAGTGCATGATAATTACTAGAATAATATGTAGGACTTGTAAAACGAGTTTCAAGTCCAAATAATGAGAACTGATGCCAGAAACTGATAGTGGCTATGAAAAGCGCGTATCGGAAAGGTGCTCAGAAAATTATAAGAAAAATATGATAATTCTTGGAAAAATGTGTAGTTTCATATTCCAAAGTTTGGGATTAAAATGCTAAGTGTAGCAATTAAAACTAATACTGTGTGTTTATTGAGTAAGTGGCTATATATACTATCTTTAAGGGCACAATGCCCTAGAAAACAGAACTCCTAAGTGGTTGCTGAGGGGCTAGTCAACTGATACTCTGTTCTTGGAGGTTCTCTTCTCCTTGAGAGGCCAAGTTCCTACCTTTTCTTTGATTTCTTCACACTTTCTCTTGGGGAAACACTTGGTGTGAGTGAGGATCATCATTGGGAGTGTGTTGGTGGTCTTGTTCTGAGTTTTGAAGTCAGTGTGAGGGAGGTTTGGTTGCTGACTTGTTGGTTTTGGGTTGAGAGAAGCTTGGTTTTGGTTTTTGGAGGTCCAAGTGGTGACCTTTTGTGTTAAAGAACCAACCTTTGTGAAGCTATTTTCGTGCATCATCCTTGAGTCAGACTTGAGGGGCTGTGTTGAGCTCCAAAAGCATCTCCATTCTGAGTTTTGAGCCTTGGTATGTTGTACGACCCTTTGATCTTGAGTTTTATGCTTAAAAATGGAAGCTTGATGCATGTTAAGGTTAAAAGATGATAACTTGTTGTTGGGTAATGCTTAACACACCTAGAAATGCATGTTTAAGTGTTTAAAATCGGTAAAAACCCAACCTTGAAGGATATCTTCACGAAATGCAGAAACTGCATTCTGTCGTGAAATATCCGGATATCTGCCCATGGAATATCCGGATATTGGATATCCGGATATGATATCAGGATATGTGATATCCGGATATGGGGTTTTGGGATATCTGGATATTGGATATCCGGATATGGGAATCTGTATATCCGGATATTACATATCCGGATATGGACAGTGAGATATCCGGATATTGCATATCTGGATATGGTCCCGAGAAATATCGGATATTCTGGGATTTCGCAGAACAGTAGCTGTGTTGTGTGTACAGTAGGCTATTGGGGGTTTGTGGACCCTAGATTGTTGAGGTTGAACTTCTGTAATTAATTGACTAAGTCAGGATCATGTGATTAAGGGCTTGTGGCTTTGTTAGAAGCTTTAAGACATAAAACGTCATGAAAAGGCGTTGTCTTTAATTTGTATGCATGTGGTACATGTTTATTGATTTATATTTGGTCCATATCAGATTGTGATCTGTTGTGATTGGACTTTGAGCTTGTGGCATTGGATAACTAGCTTAGAGGTAAGCTTTCGTGTCCTCGGTTTAGCAATGTTGTGGTTCCACCAAGTCCCATGGGGATATGGTTATATGCATGCTGTGTTTCATGCTTTTGATGTTTTGGAAATGCTGTTGAGCTGTTATATGTTAGAGCCTTGTTGATATGCATGGAGGTGTCCACCTATACGGTAAGCCTGAGTATGTAGAACATACAAGAGGGTGAGGTTGTGGGTGAGGTGCAAGCGGTGTTCCTTGTACTACATGTAGGGAATAGACGTATTCCTACATTTCTCTGGCCAGTAGATATTGATTACACACATGCCATAGATATCTGTTGCACTACATAGTTTTGGAACTGATAATGATATAAATGCTTTTAGAACTTATATTGCACATGTAAGTGAGCTTGGGGTGGAAGATCCTTGAGGACCCCTTGTCTTACTGAGATTTCTTGTTTAGAGATCTCACCCCACGTTTGGGGAATGCTTATTTCAGGGTCAGGTAATGTTGAGACCTTAGGCGGCAGGAGGCCGGAGCTGAGTTAGATTGCTGTTATATTATGCTGCCATGATTGGATGCTGGATATGCATGCTGCTTATATGCTTATAGCTTCAGTTTATGTTTATGGAGTTTTATGTTGAGACTGGTTGTTTACTATGTTTATTTGGTGAGCATGGGGATTGTCCATGACACATAGTATTGCTATGTCTTGTTATGTCTTGAGTCTTTTGGAGTTGTAATAATGTATCAGGATATTGTCCGGATTACGAGATGTAATGCCGTGATTTAGATACACACTTTATTTATGTATTGAGGTATTTCAGTAGATGTCTTATTGCAATTTACATACAGGCGATATTTTATGAAATTGATTAAGTAATCAAGTTGGTAATTGATAATGACGTCATAATTAAAAAGAAAAAGAATATTCCGTATTTTTAATTAAGCACCGCTTAATACGATGTAATGTTAATATTCCGAGTATACACGGGGTGTTACATTTTATGGTATCAGAGCAACGGTTCAAGGGAAAAGCCTGTATGTATTGCAATGATTTGGATGTTTGGTTGTGTCTGTTTTGTGTGTTTGCTCCGTCGAGTATTATTATGATAATGCATATGTGATCACATTGCGTGGGCCTGATCAACTCGTAATTTGTGTAACTTGTGCAGAGTCATGGTAAGACCCGGGAGAAACCGCGAGACTTCGGAGGATCGGCCCGATCCTGTCCTGGCTGCATTGGCTGAGATGCAGGCGACCCGACAAGCCGACCAGGAGGCCATGAGAATGGCAAACCAGGCCATGCTGGACGCCGTCAGAGAGGCGAACAGGAAGGCCACTGAGGACGTGTTGGAGGCCAACCGTCTGGCGAACATGACGATGTTTAGAGTCATGTTGGAGGAGATGAGGAATGGCCCTGATGTTGGTCATGTTCCTCCGCCACCACCTCCACCGCCACCACCACCACCACCTCCACCCAGTCTGCAGGATGACTCTCAGAGTCAGATGGGAGATGGCAGTCACCTTACGAGGGCCATGCAGACCGTCCCTGTTTTTGTTGAGGATCGTGATGAGATCGACCTCCGGCTGAATGCTTTCTGTAAGCATAAGCCACCTGCCTTTGATGGATCCTTTGATCCTGTTGCTGCGGCACGTTGGCTACAGGCGTTGGACAAGATATTTCGGGTCATGCAGTGCACAGATCCGCAGAAGTTGATGTTTGCTACTTACATGCTGGAGGGTGATGCCCATGAGTGGTGGACAAACCTTTCTCATGTCTACGAGATGCAGGGTCATGTGATTACGTGGCCTTTGTTCGAGGATTTCTTCTTGGGTCAGTACTTTCCATATGACGCTCAGGAGAGGCAGCAGGGAGAGTTTGACAGATTGGTTCAGGGCTCGTTGTCTGTGGATGAGTACTTGGCCAAGTTCAACCAGTTGGTGAAGTTTGCACACTTCAGGATGGCGAGGCCTACTCCTACATTTCTGGCTGCTAAGTTCCGCAGGGGACTTAGTGAGGATATTGCTGGTTACCTAGCTGGTTCTGCTTCTAGAGATTTTGGGACACTGGTTCAGTAGTGTCGTGATATTGAAGATTTCTACAGCTCGAGTAAGGCCAAGAAAGCCAAGGTTGCTGCGGCGACAAAGGTTGTAGCTGGTAGTTCCACTTCTTGGTGAGACATGATGTTTGGGAACAAGGGCAAGGGTAAACAGTTGGCAGCTCGACAGGCGCCGAGTTAGTTCAAGAGGACTTCTGCTCAGGGGAGTGCAGCGAGACCTCTTACTCCCAAGTGTTCGGGATGCGGGAAAACTCATTTTGGGTCGTGCTCTACCGGCCAGTTGTTTTGCTTTCAGTGTGGCAAGGAGGGCCACTTCTCCAGAGACTATCTGTTAGCGACGGCGAAGGCTACTGCAGTGCAGGCAGTGCCACTTCAGATGGTTCCCCTTCCACATACTTCGGCACGGGCAGTGCCACCATCTTCTGGGAGAGTTTATACTCTAGATCGTCAGCAATCGGATCGAGCTCCGATCCTTGTCAAAGGTACTGTTACGATTGGTACATCAGCTGTTGATGTTTTGTTTGACTCTAGGGCTACACATTCTTTTGTTGCTACCCTGATTGCTGTGGGGCTTGAGTTGCCCATGTCTGTGCTTTCTCCACCGCTGCGGGTGACCACCGCCACCGGAGAAAGATGTGATGCTACCACTGTTCATCGCGATGTGACGTTTCAGTGGGATGGCCGTGAGTTCTCGGTAGATCTGATAGGATTCCCGATGGCCAACTTGGAGGTTATTCTGGGCATGGATTGGCTGTCCAGAAATTGTGTGATGATTGACTGTTGTGCCAAGCGTGTAGTGTTGTCTCCGTGTGATTCCACAACCAGTTCCTCGCCGTACATTTCGTTACTGCAGGCTAGGAGAGCCTTGAGAGCAGGGGCATTTGGTTATGTCATGTTGGGAGGTTTGGTGAGTGGTACACAAGAGGATATCACTGGCATTCCTGTGGTGAGGGAGTTCCTCGAGGTGTTTCCTGAGGAGATTCCTGAGTTTCCGCCACAGAGGGAGATAGAGTTCTCCATAGATCTGTTGCCTGGTGTGGGGCCGATTTCTTTAGCTCCATACCGGATGTCGCCACCGGAGTTGGCAGAGCTGAAGAAGCATATTGAGGATCTTTCAGCGAAAGATTTCATTAGACCGAGTGTGTCTCCTTGGGGAGCACCGGTTATCTTTGTGAAGAAGAAGGACGGGACAATGCGATTGTGCACCGACTACAGGCAGCTGAACAAGGTGACAATCAAGAACAAGTATCCCCTTCCTCGGATTGATGATCTGTTGGATCAGCTCAGGGGTGCTTGTGTGTATTCCAAGATTGATCTCCGGTCCGGATACCATCAGATTCGGGTGAAGCCGGAAGATTTCCCGAAGACCGCATTTCGCTCGAGATATGGTCATTTTGAGTACTTGGTGATTCCGTTCGGTCTCACCAATGCACTTGCTGTGTTCATGGATTACATGAACCGGATTTTCCAGCCGTACCTGGATCAGTTTGTGATCGTCTTCATTCATTGACGATATTTTGATTTACTCCAAGACGGAGGAGGAGCATGTGGAGCATTTGAGAACTGTTCTGCAAGTGCTGAAGGAGAAGAAGTTGTATGCGAAGCCTTCCAAATGTGAGTTTTGGTTCAAGTCTGTTAAGTTTCTTGGGCATGTTATTTCTGTTAAGGGAGTTGCAGTGGATCCGAACAAGATTGAAGCCGTGCTGGATTGGGAGAGACCCAAGACAGTTACGGAAGTGAGGAGCTTTCTGGGTTTGGCAGGTTACTATCAGAGGTTCATTAAGGGATTCTCCACCATGGTTTTGCCATTGACTCTCCTTACTCGGAAGGAAACTCCATTTGTGTGGACTCACGAGTGTGAGGTTTGTTTTCAGGAGTTGAAGGAGAGACTGACTACTGCACCTGTGTTGGTCCTTCCTGATCCTGCGCTTGAGATTGAGCTTTACACCGACGCCTCCGGGAATGGGCTAGGTTGTGTGCTGATGCAGTTGGGCAAAGTTATTGCCTATGCTTCGAGGCAGTTTAAACCTCATGAGTAGAACTACCCTACTCATGACTTGGAGTTGGCTGCTATTGTGTTTGCTTTCAAGATTTGGAGGCATTATCTTTTTGGTTTGAGGTTCGTGGTGTTCAGTGACCACAAGAGTTTGAAGTACCTGTTCGACCAGAAGGAGTTGAACATGAGGCAGAGGAGATGGATGGAGTTCATAAAGGACTACGACTTCGAGCTAAGGTATCATCCTGGCAAGGCCAATGTGGTAGCTGATTCTTTGAGTCGGAAATCCAGTAGCTCATCCAGTTTGTTACTTGGTAACTTTGATGTGGTTGAGAAGTTCCGAAACTTGGCAGTGACCGCACCCTGTGAGAGTGTACTTCTCGAGTTGGAAGCAGCAGATGTTGTGAACGAGCTGTTAGAAAAGATCAAAGAGGCACAAGTTCAGAGAGAGTGTCTGGATTATGTGAAGAACCAAGACGGTGTGTCTTGGAATGATGCTGGATTGCTTTTGTTTCAGCAGAGGATTGTAGTTCCTCGAGGTCCGTTGACAGAAGAGGTTATGGCAGAAGGCCATAAGGGTCAGTTTTCTATCCACCCTGGTGCTACTAAGATGTATCAAGACCTGAAGAAGAACTTCTGGTGGCCGGGCATGAAGAAAGATGTTGATATCTTTGTGTCCAAGTGTTTGGTTTGCCAGAAGGTGAAGATTGAGCATCAGAGACCGTCTGGTGAACTTCAACCTCTTGAAGTACCACAGTGGAAGTGGGAAGGTATTTCCATGGACTTCGTGGTGGGATTGCCGAAGACTCAGGCGGGTTGTGACTCTATTTGGGTCATTGTGGACAGACTGACGAAGTCTGCCCATTTTCTTCCAGTGAAGGTGAGCTTCACTACAGAGCAGTTGGCCAAGCTTTATGTCTGCGAGATTGTGACGCTTCACGGGGTGCCCGAGAGTATCATTAGTGATAGGGACCCGAAGTTCACATCTCGATTCTGGGAGGCGCTGTAGGAGGCTTTTGGTACACAGTTGAGATTGAGTATCGCCTATCACCCTCAGACTGATGGACAGACTGAGAGGACCATCCAGACCTTGGAGGACATGTTGCGAGCTTGCACGTTGGAGCAAGGCTCGGCATGGGATAGGTACCTTCCGTTGGTTGAGTTTTCTTACAACAACAGCTTTCATGCTAGCCTGGGCATGGCGCCCTACGAAGCACTGTATGGTAGGAGGTGTCGGACTCCTACTTGTTGGTTTGAGGTTGGGGACAAGGAGTTTTTTGGCTTGGACTTTGTCCAAGATACCACCTTGCAGATCCAGATGATCCGTGAAAAGTTGAAGCAAGCACAGAATCGCCAGAAGAGCTACTATGATGTCAAGCATCGTCCGTTGGAGTTCAGTGAGGGTGAGCACGTTTTTGTGAGACTTTCACCTGTCACCGGTGTTGGTCGGGCACTCGGAGTGAGGAAGCTGAGCCCGCGATATATTGGGTCATACCAGATCCTTGGTAGAGTAGGACATGTTGCCTACCGGCTTGCCTTGCCTCCGAACTTAGCTAACATCCATGATGTGTTTCACGTGCCTCAGCTTTGGAAGTACATAGCAGATCCTTTGCACGCGGTGCAACCGGATGATGTGGAGGTTCGGGAGAACCTGAAAACTCCCGTCGGACCACTCAGAATTCTCGATCGTGGCGAGAAGCAGCTGAGGAGCAAGATCATTCCAATGGTCAAGGTGCAGTGGACCGAAAGAACTCCTGAGGAGTGTACTTGGGAGCGTGTGGACGAGCTTCTCCGGCAGTACCACGAGTTTCGACTAGGTATGTTTCTGATTTTGAGGTCAAAATCCTAAAAAGGTGGGGTGAATGTAAGAACCCGCACCGTTGATTAAGGTATTTAATTAATTAATTATGTGAAAATAAGAGATGATTTCATAATTGACCCTAATAATTATTAAGAGGCTTTAATAATTATGGTAAGTGATTAAGAATGCTGAAAGTCGCTTTTCGGAAGAAAAATACAGATACCGGTTCTGCTAGTCGGTATAAATGCGTACCGAAAAAGTATCCCAGAAAATTAATGTAAGTGCATGATAATTACTAGAATAATATGTAGGACTTGTAAAACGAGTTTCAAGTCCAAATAATGAGAACTGATACCAGAAACTGATACTGGCTATCAAAAACGCGTACCAGAAAGGTACTCAGAAAATTATAAGAAAAATATGATAATTCTTGGAAAAATGTGTAGTTTCATATTCCAAAGTTTGGGATTAAAATGCTAAGCGTAGGAATTAAAGCTAATACTGTGTGTTTATTGAGTAAGTGGCTATATATACTATCTTTAAGGGCACAATGCCCTAGAAAACAGAACTCCTACGTGGTTGCTAAGGGGCTAGTCAGCTGATACTCTGTTCTTGGAGGTTCTCTTCTCCATGAGAGGCCAAGTTCCTACATTTTCTTTGATTTCTTCACACTTTCTCTTGGGGAAACACTTGGTGTGAGTGAGGATCATCATTGGGAGTGTGTTGGTGGTCTTGTTCTGAGTTTTGAAGTCAGTGTGAGGGAGGTTTGGTTGCTGACTTGTTTGTTTTGGGTTGAGAGAAGCTTAGTTTTGGATTTTGGAGGTCCAAGTGGTGACCTTTTGTGTTAAAGAACCAACCTTTGTGAAGCCATTTTCGTGCATCATCCTTGAGTCAGACTTGAGGGGCTGTGTTGAGCTCCAAGAGCATCTCCATTCTGAGTTTTGAGCCTTGGTATGTTGTACCACCCTTTGATCTTGAGTTTTATGCTTAAAAATGGATGCTTGATGCATGTTAAGGTTAAAAGATGATAACTTGTTGTTGGGTAATGCTTAACACACCTAGAAATGCATGTTAAGTGTTTAAAATCGGTAAAAACCCAACCTTGAAGGATATCTTCACGAAATGCAGAAACTGCATTCTGTCGTGAAATATCCGGATATCTGCCCATGGAATATCCGGATATTGGATATCCGGATATGATATCAGGATATGTGATATCCGGATATGGGGTTTTGGGATATCTGGATATTGGATATCCGGATATGGGAATCTGTATATCCGGATATTACATATCCGGATATGGACAATGAGATATCCAGATATTGCATATCCGGATATGGTCCCGAGGAATATCCGGATATTCTGGGATTTCGCAGAACAGTAGCTGTGCTGTGTGTGCAGTAGGCTATTGGGGGTTTGTGGACCTAGATTGTTGAAGTTGAACTTCTGTAATTAATGGACTAAGTCAGCATCATGTGATTAAGGGCTTGTGGCTTTGTTAGAAGCTTTAAGACATAAAACGTCATGAAAAGGCGTTGTCTTTAATTTGTATGCATGTGGTACATGTTTATTGATTTATATTTGGTCCATATCAGATTGTGATCTGCTGTGATTGGACTTTGAGCTTGTGGCATTGGATAGCTAGCTTAGAGGTAAGCTTTCGTGTCCTCGGTTTAGCCATGTTGTGGTTCCACCATGTCCCATGAGGATATGGTTATATGCATGTTATGTTTCATGCTTTTGATGTTTTGGAAATTCTGTTGAGCTGTTATATGTTAGTGCCTTGTTGATATGCATGGAGGTGTCCACCTATACGGTAAGCCTGAGTATGTAGAACATACAAGAGGGTGAGGCTGTGGGTGAGGTGCAAGCGGTGTTCCTTGTACTACATGTAGGGAATAGACGTATTCCTACATTTCTCTGGCCAGTAGATATTGATTACACACATGCCATAGATATCTGTTGCACTACATAGTTTTGGAACTGATAATGATATAAATGCTTTTAGAACTTATATTGCACATGTAAGTGAGCTTGGGGTAGAAGATCCTTGAGGACCCCTTGTCTTACTGAGATTTCTTGTTTAGAGATCTCACCCCACGTTTGGGGAATGCTTATTTCAGGGTCAGGTAATGTTGAGACCTCAGGCGGCAGGAGGCCGAAGCTGAGTTAGATTGCTGTTATATTATGCTGCCATGGTTGGATGCTGGATATGCATGCTGCTTATATGCTTATAGCTTCAGTTTATGTTTATGGAGTTTTATGTTGAGACTGGTTGTTTACTATGTTTATTTGGTGAGCATGGGGATTGTCCATGACACATAGTATTGCTATGTCTTGTTATGTCTTGAGTCTTTTAGAGTTGTAATAATGTATAAGGATATTGTCCGGATTACGAGATGTAATATCGTGATTTAGATACACACTTTATTTATGTATTGAGGTATTTCAGTAGATGTCTTATTGCAATTTATATACAGGCGATATTTTATGAAATTGATTAAGTAATCAAGTTGGTAATTGATAATGACGTCATAATTGAAAAGAAAAAGAATATTCCGCATTTTTAATTAAGCACCGCTTAATACGATGTAATGTTAATATTTATACACGGGGTGTTACAACATCCACGTAGCACTAAGAAATCTCTAGGGTTTTGTGCCAACAATTGTATTTATAGCCACTTAACAATAAAACACACAATATTAACATTAATTGCTACGCTTAGCATTTTAATCCCAAACTCTGGATTCTGAACCTACTAAATTTTACAAGATTTATCATATTTTTCTTGTATTTTTCGCTGCACCTTTTCGGTACGCGCTTCTCCATAGCCAGTATCAGTTCTGGCACCAGTTCTCATTATTTTGACCTGAAACTTGTTTTTCTAGTCCTATATAATATTCTAGGAATATTCATGCATTTATTATAATTTTCCGGGATACTTTTTCGGTACGCATTTATACCGAGTAGCAGAACCGGTATCTGCACTTTTCGTCAGAAAAACAACTTTCAGAATTATTAACCACTTTCTATATTTATTTAAGCGTTATAATAATTATTAGGGTCAATTATGGAATTATTTCCTAATTTCTCATAATTAATTATTTAACTTCCTTAATTAATGGTGCGGGTTCTTACTTTTAACACAGCTGACTGGACCAGGAGCAACAGAAGTTGGAGGCTAACCTGCCAATGGCTGAGAAGGAGCTCGGAACCTAGTTCTACTGAACCGAGTTCCCCAAGTAGAAAGTCATGAACGGCCCAACCTCGTTAACGCAGCGAACCCGAACCAGGGAAACCAGGCTATTGATGGCCAGAATGCTCAAAACCATCAGGCACAAGCTAATGGCCAGGAAGACCGGGTTAGGACTCATCCTGACCAGAATGCTCAAAACATCCGAGGACGAATGGAACCCAGCGGATACAGAAGGAAATACAGCAGGGGGCATTATAACAACAGCCCCTTTACTGGGGAGATTTTGAACGCACCTTTCCCTAAGGATTTCGATTCGGCACGACTGCCGAAGTATGATGGGAGTCAGGACCCACAGGTCCTCATTGACGCTTTTGATACAGACATGTACATCCGAGGCATAGACGAGCCTCTCATATCTCGAATATTTGCCATAACCGTGACTAGGGCTGCGCAGGCATGGTTCTCTACCTTACCTGCCAACTCCATTGGGTCTTTTGAGGAATTCGGAGAGGAATCCAAGGATATCTCAATCGATTCAAGGATGCCGCGTTGCAGGTACCGGGATTGCAAGAAAACGTCCACGTGCATCTCATTGTGTCTGGCTTGGACGGTGCATCCAGGTTGGCCAAGTCAGTCTATAAAGACCCAGTGAAGACATTGGAGGAGTTCAGAACCCGTTCGAAGAAATACCTCGAACTCGAACAGATGGAGATTGCAAATGCACAACCCGAAGAGGGTAAGAGAAATAGCCCGCGAAGAAGAAGTCTGGTCTTGAAGGGAAAAGAATGAGTTGACAATAAGAAAAAAGATCCTAGGGCTAGAATCTCAGATACCAGAGATCGAGTTGGAAGGTTCGACAGGTATACGCCGTTGAATGCTTAACGCTCTCAAATCTGGAGAGAAGTGGCAATAACGGAAATGAAGAAGGTGGAACGACCTCGGCCCATATTCGACAGAGGAGGTATGGACAAATCAAAGTACTGTGCATTCCATGACGGACCGGGACATACTACTGATCAATGCTGGGACCTTCGAGATGCGGTGGAGAAATTTGTTCGAGATGGAAGGTTACGTCAATACGTGATAAAAACTCAAGGTTCCAGAAACAACAAAAAGAAGTTGGGAAACAAAAATCGGAGCAAAAGCCCCGTTCCTGAAAAGAAGAACAAACAGTAAAGGAATCAGAAAAATGATCCCAACTATGACGAATTCCCAGAAGTGGAATTTGATTGTAATGTAATTAGTGGAGCCCTGGGAGGAGGAGGAGATACTGTAAGTGCTAGAAGAAAATACCTGAAAGAGGTACTCTCTATTAGAGATCGTCCCAAGTTCAAAGAAGACCCAACCAAGTCAGACCCTCCTTATTTGTACTTTACCAAAGAGGACATGCACGGTGTGGTTCCGGGTCATGTTGACGGACTGGTCATTGCTGGGACCTTAGTGAATTGCCAGGTTCGGAAGATTTTCGTGGATGCAGGGAACTGTGCTGACATCATACTCTGGGACGCTTTCAAAAGATGAATCTGGATGAGGAGGACCTCAAACCTTGCAAAACGATGCTGATAGCCTTTAATGGAGAGCATACACCTCCTAAAGGCTACATTGATCTCAGATTAACCTTGGGAACAAAGGAAGCGTTCAGATCAGAATGGGTTAGGTTCATAGTGGCCGATTTCCCTTCAGAATATAATATAATCCTGGGAAGACCGACCATACATCAGTGGGACATGCTGGTTTCTACAAAACACCAGAAGATAAAAATGGTGAGCAATATGAATGAAATAATCACTGTTTGTGGAGATTAGAAGGAATCCAGGGGCTGTTACTTTGATACCGTCAAAGAAAATGAAGAGGGACGTTCGAGCCCACCCTGAATTCACCCAGGGGATAAAACCGGTAGGAATGTAACTCCTCAACACTCAAGGAAGCCAGTCAACATGGTTGAACTCGACATGAGAAAAGAAATAATGCCGAGACCCGAGCCTGATGGAGAGCTAGAAGATCTCACACTGGGGAAAGAGCCTGGTCAATTTACCCGAATTGGTAAAACCGTTGATCCTCAAATTAAGCAAGTATTGGCCGACTTTCTAAAAAGCAACACAGATGTGTTTGCTTGGAATTCGTCTGAGATCCTAGGCATCGACCCCGCTTTCTGCTGCCACAAGCTGGCAGTTTATCCGGGATCCACGCCCGTTTCCCAGAAGAAAAGAAAGCTGGGGCCAGAAAGGAAGCATGTTCTGCAAGAACACGTCAAGGAGCTTTTGGATGCCGGGTTCATTCGGGAGATACAGTACACGACATGGCTTGCAAATATGGTGATGGTGAAAAAACCGAATGGGAAATGGAGAATCTGTACTGATTACAGAATCTGTACTGATTACACAGACTTAAATAACGTTTGCCCGAAGGATTCTTATCCTATGCCTAACATAGACCAGCTGGTAGATAACTCGGCTGGGTTTCGTCTGTTATCCTTCATGGATGCCTATTCGGGATACAATCAGATCCCAATGTGCCCGGCGGATCAAGAAAAGACCGCCTTTATTGCTTAAAAGGCCAATTATTTCTACAATGTGATGCCATTTGGGCTTAAAAATTCAGGGGCAACCTATCAGAGGATGATGAATAAAGCCTTTGAAGATCAGCTGGGCAAGAATGTAGAAGTATACATTGACGATATGATCGTAAAGTCGTTTGATTTGATGAAGCATGTCCAGGATCTCAAGCATACATTTCAAAAGCTCAGGAAGTACCGCATCCGTCTCAACCCAGTAAAATGTGTGTTTGGGGTACCATCTGAGAAATTATTGGGTTTCATGCTAACCCATAGAGGAATTGAAGCGAACCTTGACAAATGCAAGGCAGTACTTGATATGAAAGAACCCCAAAACAAAAAGGAAATTTAGCAATTAACCGGTCGATTAGCGGCCCTAACCCGGTTTCTGCTGAAGTCTGCTGAAAATGCCCTTCCATTCTTTAAACTATTAAAGAAGGAGGCAATTGAAGGATGGAACCCGGCGTGCCAAGCCGCGTTCAAGAAAGTCAAGAAATGCTTAGCAACTCCACCAGTGCTCTCAAAGCCAAACCCAGGAGACATTCTAATCCTGTATCTAGCAGTGGAGGAGGAAGCAATAAGTGCTGTGCTGATCAAAGAAACTAGCGAAGGCCAAGAATCGATTTACTTCATCAGCAGAGCCTTAGAAGGTGCGGAGGTCAAGTATCAAAAACTAGAAAAAGTGGCTTTCGCGTTGCTGATCGCGGCCAGAAGATTGCGGCCGTATTTTCAAGGACACCAAATAATAGTCCAACAAAACATAACCATGCCGATTTTTGTGTTGCTGATAACCTCGGCACAAGACTGGAGGAAACCCATAGTGGATTACCTGGAAAAAGGAATGTTACCAGAAGAACGTTTGGAATCTAGAAAGCTGGTCCCATATGCGACACAATATACGATTGTGCATAGTCAGATGTTTAGAAAGGGTTTGCATGTACCCATGCTGAAATGCTTGAACTCGGAAGAGGCAGAATATGTCCTGGCCGAGATACATGAAAGAATCAATGGTCATCACATGGGAGGCAAAGCTTTGGCTAAAAAGGCTCTTCGAGCCGGTTACTACTGGCCGACTATGCAAGCTGACTCTAAAGAACATGTTAAGAGATGCGACAGCTGCCAGAAGCATGCCAAGCTAATTCTTTCCCCACCTTTCAAAGCAGCTGAAGGACAATTAAAATGGTTGATCATAGAAGTAGATTACTTCACAAAGTGGATAGAAGCGGAGCCAGTGACGACAATTACTTCGGCTAGAGTGCAAAGGTTCTTCGAACGGAACATAATATCCAGATTCAGGATACCAGCTGAAGTGATCACTGATAATTGATGAAAGACTTGCAAGTCAGACATCGCTTTGCATCTGTGGAACACCCACAGTCAAATGGACAAGCCGAAGCTGCAAACAAGGTAATTGTGGAAGGCCTCAAAAAACGCATGTTTGATGCAGGAAAAAGCTGGGTTCCGCAGCTCTACTATGTCCTCTGGGGATACAGAACAACTACCCAAACTGCAACAGGGGAAACCCCTTTTCGACTAATGTATGGCTGCGAAGCTATGATCCCAGTAGAAATTGGAGAACCTTCTTGGAGGAAGATAAATAGTAGCGAGCACGGCGAGCAGCTGAACATTAATTTACTCACTGCCAAATTAGACTTTGCTGATGAAGTTCGGGTTACGGCACATTTCCTGGATGTGACAGCCAAGCGACACATGGCAGTCCGGTACAACAAAAAAGTGAGGCCAAGAATCTTTGAAAAGAATGATCTGGTACTCAGACGAGCGGATGTCGGAAATAAAAACGCCAAAGATGGAAAGCTAGCTGCAAATTGGGAAGGACCTTACCGAGTTAGAGAAAAACTCGGAAAAAGAGCTTATATCTTGGAGACAGTCGAAGGCAAAGGAGTTAAGCGGACCTGGAATGCAGATAAGCTGAAGGCATACTACAACTAAATCTGCACTCCACCGCTTCAATATTTCAAAGTTGCAATTTGATTTAAGTTCTTTCCTCTATTAGGGATTTGACTAAAGCCGAATGTGCCGGCAAATTCACATGGACAACAATTTGATTTCAATAAATGAGGAATGTTTCTTTTCTTTTAAAGATTTGTCCTTATCTTATTTTGATGCATCAATTCGACATCTGAGGTACAAGCGCAATGTGTCATAACGACTCTGATCAAGTCGAAATGCTCCTTATTTCGGTTTATGAGCCAAAAGGGACATATGATTGCATTGTCTTTACCTTAAATAAAAGTGAATTAAAAATTCAGACCATACAGACTTATCAAAATAGTTAAGTCCCAATAAACATACGCCATCGAGAATGACATAAAGCGGAATCCGTACAATGCTTTGACCTCAGCCAGGTCATGAGTAAAGCACTCGTATGATGCACAAGTTTAGTAAACTATTTTAAGTTGATAGCTTACGCTAATAAGCGGCTATCAACTTGGATAAGACTTCTTACATAACTTGGAAAAACTGAGTTTTGAAAGGAAAGCTATCCCGAGTTACGATCCGAGTAATATACTGAGGGGAAACTCTGATAAGGGTTAACGTATACGCAAAAAAGACTAAGTTGTACGCTTAGATAATGCAAACACGAAGATAGCCTTTTAACAAAGCAAATGCAACACAGCAATGACATACTGGGTTATGCAAATTCGAATACATAGATAAATGCATCTATGGTCAAAACACAATATGCAACGAAAAAAGCAATGCTTGAAGGGTAAAATTCAAACCGGAGTAAAACCGGCAATATTCAGGATAAATAAAAAATGGGCCCAAAGGCCCCAACAAAATACATCTCCAACCGGCATTCCGACCCTTCATTTTGTCTTGCTGGCAGGAGGATTTTCCAGCACCATAACCTCCTCGCCGGATTGATTGGCCGACTCAACTTCCTTTTCGGGTTGGTTAGTTGCCTCATCACCATCCTCAACGGTAGCAACTTTTCCGGATTGTGAAGCCGAAACACGGGAAGGAGAGGCGGCAACTGGAGAAATTATTCGACTATCAACAACATATGCACATGGGCTTAAGCCAACCACATTCAAAAGCAAATCGGGGTTCAGAACTTGCAGTTGGCTTAATGCATTGTAGAAGGAACCAGTGATGGACTTTTCAAGTTCACCCCGGTAAAGTTGAGCTTCGTCCTGAGCCTCCCTCAACTGGGCCTTGGTTTCCTTCAACTTGCCCTGCACTGCCTTCATCTCCCCCTTCGTCTTCTCATACTTGATTTTGAAATCACTCAAACTCTTGCTGTTGCAGGCATGGATATACTGGAGCTTGTCATGATCATGTTGAAGTTGGGTCAAGGATTCCTGTGCTTTGCCCAAGTCAGACGAACTTTGGGCATATTTTTCCTTCAACGATGACAAATCTTCTTTAACCTTAAGCAACTCGGCAACAGTCTTTGTTTTTTCCTCCCGAGAGGCAGCAACCTCATCAAGGGAACGAAGATACTTACGCTTCAACGAATGCAATGATCTCGTTAACCCAGACATCTTCAGGCCACCGAGCTCTAGATCATCCAGCACCTTAATTTCCTTAGTTGTGAAAGGGTTTGCACTGGAGAATGACTCAGGCGGACAAACTTCCTCTCGAATAGCATCAGACAACCCAGACTGTCATACGGCATACTTGGCCAAACCGAAAGACGAAGGAGGAGGAGGGGCCTTCATCACTTGCCGAGGAGAGGAGGGCGTAACATTTTTGGCCGAGATCTCCTTGCCTTTGTTCCTAACTTGTCGTTTCTCTGTCACATTGGCTTTTGTTTTGTCGATAGCATCCTTTTTCAGATTCAGCTCTGATGCCTTCCTCTTTTTCTCCAATTCGGTGGAAGTATCCTTCTGCGACCACCCGGACGGAGACACTTTCCTTCCCTTGGTCAACGCGTCCAACCAGCTGGGATGAGTGTTTGGTTGCTTTTCCATTTGGGGAACTGCAAAACAAAATAATGAAATCAGTTGTTAAGCACAATACAAAGCACTTCAATATAGCAATCACACATACTCAATTCGGCATCAAGCTTCTCTTGAGACTTATAAATGAGAGATGCAACGCTAGCATGCTGACGCGTCTGAAGGTATGTACCGATGGCGATCACGGTATTAATATCATTGGAGTCTAACTAGGATTCTTTGAAGCGGTAGCTTGAAGGAGGAAATTGGAAATGATCGGATGACCAGCATAAGGGAAATTTTCCATCTACGTCCTTGGTACCACAGTTTTGGAGAAACCATACCTCCTTACCGGGATGCGCACAAACCTTAAAGAACTTGTCTTTAAAACCTTTAAAAGACTCAGTGTAGACCTTAAAGAGTCTACGGCCAGGGACACCTCTGACAGTAATCCAACATTTCTGTTCTGGCAGTTCGCGACCAGTTCGACAAGAGTTAACTTGAAAGAAGAAAAAGAAAACCATAACAGAAGGATGAAGAACAAGATAGGCACAAAACTGCTCGAATGCCTTAACGAAACCCCACCCGTTGGGATGGAGTTGTGTAGGGCATATGTGCAGATGATTGAGTATCTCTGTTTGAAACTCGGTTAAGGGAAACTGGAGTCCGAGTTGAGTAACGAAATCACGGTAGAAGAAAAAGAAGCAAGGACCCTCTTTAGTTCCGCCTAAACATACGGGTTCGTCTTCTTCGGGAGTCACGATATCAAAATTTTCAACCAACCTGACAGAAAGCCCAGCCACGTCCTCCGAAGAAAGCTTGGACGTGGTATTCAAAACCTCATGAGTCACCCAGGGAAGCTGGGATATCAATGAGGCAGGTGGAGACCCAGAATGCGACTCGGCAGAACCATATTCCTCTACTATCTCTTGAGGAGGGGATGCCATAAATGCCTAGAAAAACAAAAAAATTTAAATCAGAAGGAAAGAATGGGCATACTTGTATCAAAAATGCTACTAGATGACGAGTCACTAGAAGATGAAGAGCTCGGCACGTCAGAAATAGTAATCGGATCATTTGCCTCACCAGATGCCGACATCGATCCAACAAAAATCTCATGCCGGCAACTCTCTAAAGTGGACTCGGCCAACGAGTCACATCCTTGCTCGACAAGCTTAGCACTCAGATAGACGCAAGAATAACATGGGACACCTCTTAAGACAGAGGAATGATGAGGGAAAACACGGATGTTGGAACGCGAACCTGAAGTGATCATGGGCTGGCAAGAAAGCACAGCCCCGGATT
Organism: Gastrolobium bilobum; assembly: GCF_033153095.1. Classification (NCBI taxonomy): domain Eukaryota; kingdom Viridiplantae; phylum Streptophyta; class Magnoliopsida; order Fabales; family Fabaceae; genus Gastrolobium; species Gastrolobium bilobum. The sequence continues at coordinate 91,042 of NW_026897243.1, read as the reverse complement.
GAGAAGACGGAAGTGAAGGACTATTTTTTATGAGACCTTTATCTCGGGAAGAGCAGCCTCTACCCCGGGGAGGCCCTAACTCCCTATTCGACACCCTGGCCTATTTCCGAGATCTACCACCACGGCATCCTCGAAGCATAGCTTCCCGCTCTTCTTCTTTGGTCCTGGGAATCTCCCAAAGCCAAAAACGGGCACCAGGAGGAATATTTTTGAAAAATCAGGATCTTCCTCCCTCTTCCCTTTAAAACAGAGAGCTGAAGAAAAAGAGTTTTCCCCCCTCATTTGGTCAAAAAACTGAAAAACGCTAAATGTCAAATAGCAAATGGAGGAGGAGGAAGGCATGGTGATAACCACCAGCACGACAGGAGGGAACACACAAGTTCTGAAAGATGCAAACTATGGAAGTTTTTCATAGATTCTGGAGAAATAACAAAAAATCGACGAAGGAAAATATGCAACTTCAAATTTAAAAAGCATACTGGCAAACAAATGTTCAAATACAGAATCACAAAACACAAGCAGCAAAAGAGTGAAGATGTGTCAAATACCTGTTGAAAGAAATATGAAAGACTGAGATTGAAATGCTGGGAGTAAGCTGTTGGACATTTAGCAAGTGCACTAGTCGTACAAGTAATAAAATGATGAGTAAAGATCGTTCCCACGAGGATTTGTGTCAAGCATTGACTAACCATATGTACTTGAGTTGAATCAAACAAAAGTTCATAGATTGCATAGATTTCTTGTCACCAGAAACTACACTGAATTGAATTAAAACTTGATAAATAATTAAAATGTAAATTATAATGTAAACAAGTAGTCAGATGTCATTTTCCCTCAAACATGAATTTATAGATGAACCAATTTCCATTATGAATTATCTACCATGTGATGTTGATTAACCTTTTTCTTATCATCTCAAGATGTAATCCCTTACTACCCTGATAGACACATTAATCAGAAACCCCAATCCCTTGGTGATTCCTTTCTTAATACATGCATTAATTACTAAGGTCTTAAGAACACATAAGAATCCTAGCATCAATCCCTTGACTACTAGAACACTGATGATGAAGTTGTCAAAAATAGAGAAACAATGTAAACATGTCTGTTCTACACTATTCTTCAACATGAAGAATTAATCAAGATAACTTCATACAATCACATAATAGATAAACAAAACATCTAATTAACCATTCATAAATTCAAACTTGAGTTCCATTGAATCAGACTACAAGGGACTCTACTCAGACATAATTGAAACACAAACAAGAGAAGAAAGATAGATCAAACTCCATTGTCATGATAGTTGAGTCTTCAATCTCCAAGTACAATTACATAGGAAATACTAACTATTACAAGAACTAATCCTAAAGAATTTGGAAATTCAGAGAAAATGAGGAGTCAGATCAGATCTATGAAAGACCTGATCTGATCTCCCTTCTCCTAGTGTGATGGGAAAAGTCAGAATGAGATATGATAGATTGGATCTGATATCTGGAATCTGTCAGAATGTGAAGGCCCCTTGTCTTTTTATAATTTACAAATTACAACTGAAAACTGACATGGGCGCTAAAACTCTCATTTCTGGACGTTTTAGCGCTCAACCTTGACGGATGCCCAACTGCTTTTAACTGTCTTGGGGCGCTAAAACGCTCAGTTTTGGCCGTTTTAATGTTCAGGCGCTAAAACGCTCAGTTTTGGGCGTTTTAATGTTCAGCACCAGCATCTTTTGTGCAACAGGGCGCTAAAACGCTCAGTTTTGGGCGTTTTAGCGCCCAACACTTAGAATTTTCCCATTCTTCAGAATCTTCTTCCTTCTCTCTTTTGCTTCTTGAGCTTCATTTCCCTACAAAAACAATGTAAATTTTCAACATAAGCTTCAGAACTTGTATTTGAGAGATTTCCAGGACATTAACCTCTTTTTCATCCATTTAATCACACAAATTGATATTAATTCATGCTTAAAAACCTGATGAACTAAGGGTTCATCATAAGCGAAATGAGGTTGATGCACAATGCTCAGAAGGCAAACGAAAAATGTAAGGGGAAACAGAGGCTTATATAGCCATGACTAGTGACCATTGGGGAAATTTAGGTCTTTCCGCTTGCCAAATCATAACTGCCACAATCGTGGGTGGAAACCGCAGTTATCATGCGCGGAAACCACAGCACGGAGAAAGCCAAGGGGCAAGGTCATTACTGCCAATTTACCCCAAAAAGCAATGATTAGACAACTGAAACGATGCTGCAGTAAATGCGCACGAAACACAGCGACGACACAAAACAGATGCAACATGCTAAAGCACGCGGGCCGTACCACGTGGCAGAATGAAATGAGTAATTCCAAACCAACAGATAAGACAAGATATATACTCATACAGCTGTTAACCGGGTTAAGCGTTGACACTTGAGGTTACTCAATAGTCGACTCACGACTACCAAAGCGCATCTTCTACCCGGCTACCCCATGAAAGACTCTACGGGTTCATGCACAACCCGTCGACCAAACAAATAGGCATGAAGACATAATCTGAGTTAAGGTATAACGCTTGAGGGAAACCAGCCGGTGAGATTCGAACAACTTAAGCGTATTCCTAACTCGGTGTAGGAACATGGTTGATGCTCAACCAGCAAAGCAGTGCAACGAAGGAAAATGGCGATGAACACGGCATAAACAAAGAACTCGACATAAACAGATACGCTTACATAGTTACATCACGGGATAACACGGCTGTAGGAACCCGACAGCTCAGGATTATACCCGGCCCAGAAGGTGGGATACGCAACATATCTCATCGGGTTGATGCTCAACCCGTCGACATAAAGGGGCAAGGGACACCCCGTATGGAAAAAATTCCATCACAAGCGGAGCATGCAAAGTCTGCAAAAATGCGAACACATTCAGGGGCAAAAACCTGAAGAGATGCACACGTAAGTTCACCCCGACTACTCGGACACCCAGGTAGCTGGGTTGAGGGACAACTGTTATGGACCCATATAATGGGCCTATTAAGTGGTAAGCCCAACCAGAGGCAATCTAAGATACGGATTGATATTAACAAAGGATAGATATCCATCAAGGATACTAATCCTAATACGACAACATAGCAAACAGGCCTAGGCCTTCATCAGAGGTACCAAAGGCCCATACACACTACCTACAGGTAACCTCTATAAATACAAGGTAAACCCTAAAGGTACGTTACACTCTCTCTCTCTTACTGTTATGTTGTCACTGTGCGCGCACACACACCTCATTGGCTAACGCCGTTATAGTATTCTGTGCACAGTGATCTGCTTGACTCAAGGGTATCTCATTTATAGATACCTTGGAGAGGGCACTAGATCCAAGATCGACATACCAGCCTACTGGGCTGGACATCTCTGTCTTAAGGACAGAACAAAGAGTAAAGGGAAAAAGTGACACAATTATTTTAACGTGAATTGTGAGACACGACCCCAATTTGGATACCTCTATCCAATTTTGAAACAAATCCACTATTGTGAGTCATGCTCAATTCAAAGTACAATAATAGAACATATTCTACCTTTATTTATAATAACCCAAATAATCAAATTACACGAATTGAAAATTAATGCTTGATTAGAGAGTTAATTAAGTGAAAATCCTAATTTTAGGGTTAAGTCCCCGTAGGGGTAAAATGATAATTTGGCAAAAACTGTCTGAATTTGGGCTAATTGTATGAAATACACTCAACCTAAGCCTAGAAAATTAAAGAATCATATTGCAGAAATAACAATCAATGCTCAAGAATTTGGCACCATAGCGAACAACAGTGCGGTGTTCCAAGTGCAAGCATCCTCAGTCCAATCTTCAATAGCTCATGTTGTAGCATCAAGCATAGACAATCAGAGATTTGAAAATATGCTTGATGAATTAACCTCGCTGGTGAGATAGTTGGAAGTAACACATATAGTGCAGCCTCCCATTCCATAGATGAGCAACCCATATGGCATTTGTTGTAACCCTCTTCATCCCATAGATGTCTTCCCCTCCTTGCATGGTAGCATCCCTCCATTTGACCAGACAGTAGCTGCTGCAGGAGTTTTTCTTGGAAAATTACAGTATCAGTAGCAGCAATATAATCCTTTCGCCAATACTTACAATCCTGGCTGGAAGGATCATCCCAACATGAAGTTCAATCAGAACCTGATCCAATAGAGCCTTCTTCCTTATCAGCAGAGGCAGAATTTCCAACAGGCTGCACCTCCACTGTAATTGCAACAGCAGCCACCAACCCAATAACAAAATAATAGTTCAACAACAAAACAATAGCGGTCCTTCATTGGAAGATTTCATGAAGCAGATGGCGATGAACAACTTACAATTTTAGCAGCAATTTGAATCTACAATTCAGAACCTACAAACACATATTGGCCAGTTGGTAACATCAATGAGTCAGATTTAACCTCAAACAGTTCTAAATCCAAAAGGGAATGCAAATGTCAACACTATATCTCTGAGGTCAGGCAAGCAACTGAATAAGTCCAGCAAGCTGCAACTGAGGATGAACTAGCACCGAAAAAATAGAGCTCAAAGAAAGGGTGAAAGTGTGTACAACGGGCTGTTACACGAGTTTCTAACATAATGATGGGCTTCCTCCTTCAATGCTAAGCCCAAGCCCATTGAGGAGTTTCCTAAAAATCCTAACCCTAGATCTCACCTCCTCTATATATTCATTAGTTGTGGGTGGAGACTAGGTTAAGTGAATAAGAGAGAAAATTTGAGAGATAATTATTTGATTATTTGAGCAAAGCTTTATGCTTTGCATTTGAGAGATCTCTAGAGAGAGTTTGAGTGAAACATCTCTAGGGTAGTTTGATTATCACCATTGTTGGAGAGGTTGAGTTAACCACCACATTGGTATATTTGATTCTTTGTAACCATTATTTTCATAGTGGATTTTTTGATCTGGATTAGGTGCCATGGGTTTTTACTTCTTCATTGAAGAAGGTTTTCCCACGTTAAATCTGGTTGTGTTCTTCTTCTCTCTCTCCTGTTTTGTAATTTTTCGTTTTTGATTTTTCCGCTGCGCTTCCCGACCTGGTGAAGTTCAAGCCGAGGTATTGCCGAGATCCGAGATCAGGATCTTGCTGACTGACTTCCGCAAAAGGCCCTTGACCCGATCTGAGGGAACCGAGTTCCCAACAGTGGTATCAGAGCCCGAGTTCGACGGGTTCTGAGGGAGACGAGATGGAGACCAGTGGCATAACCAATGATGGAGGCATGTTCAAGTTAACCGCAGATAATTTCACCTATTGGAGACCGATGATGGAAGATCATCTCTACTGCAAAGATTTACATGAGTCCATTATCCTTGATGAGAGACCGGCAGGAAAAACTAATAAGGAATGGGAGATCGTGAGTCGGAAGGCGGTAGCCACGATCAGGAAATATATTGATAAAAGCCTCTTTGAGCACGTGTCCGAGTTCACGAACACGTATAAGTTGTGGACGAAGCTGGAGTCCATGATTCAGAAAAAGACTCCCAGGAATAAAGCATACCTGGTTTGCCGACTTGTGAAGCTTGAATACAAGGACGGCATGAGCATGATTAAACACCTCAACACCTATAAAGGTATTGTGAATCAGCTGTCAAAAGCTGAGATCAAAATTGATGATGAGATGCAGGCTTTGCTGCTGTTGAGCTCGCTGCCAGAAAGCTGGGATACTCTGGTGGTGACTTTGAGTAATTCAGCTCCAGAAGGAAAGTTGAAGATGGATGTCATGACAGACAACCTCCTGAGCGAAGAAGTTAGGAAAAGAGAACGAGGTATTTCAAGCACGTTAGAGGCCAATATTGTTGAGAACAAAGGGAAATCTGACTCCCGAGGTAGAAGCAAAAGCGGGGGTAGAGGTCGTGACAGACGAGAAAAGTCCAGAGGTCGGTCAAAGCCGAAATATGAGTTGAAGTGCTTTTACTGTGGAAAGACAGACCATAAGAAGCCAGACTGCTAGACCCTGCAGAATGACGAGAAGAATGGCTCTGTGAAGCCGGATCAGATTATTCCCAAGAAGAGAGAAGACAAGAGCACCACTGCGGTGGCTGCCAACCCGGATGCCGAGATATTCCTCCTTGGTGAGGATAATTATCTGAATGTTGCATATGATGACTGCACCTGGATTGTTGACTCTGGTGCCTCCTTCCACATTACTCCACACAAAGGTTTTTTCTCCTCTTACCGAGGTGGTCATTTTGGAGTCGTGAAGATGGGAAATCAAGTGACCAGCAAGATTGTTGGTGTCGGTGATCTAACTCTGACCACGGATGTCGGATGCCGACTTGTGTTGAAAGATGTAAGGCATGTTCCCGATATGCGTCTGAACCTAATCTCAGTAGGCAAACTTGATGATGCCGGGTTAGTGAACTACTTTGGTAGTGTTAGATGGAAGCTGGCTAAGGGAAACTTGTGAAAGTAACTGGCCTTGAAGGCCGTAGTGTAAGAACCCGCACCGTTAATTAAGGAATTTAATTAATAAATTATGAGAAATAGGAAATGATTCCATAATTGACCCTAATAATTATTATGAGGCTTCAATAATTATAGTAAGTGATTAAGAATGCTGAAAGTCGCTTTTCGGAAGAAAAGTGCAGATACCGTTCTGCTAGTCGATATAAATGCGTACCGAAAAAGTATCCCGGAAAATTAATGTAAGTGCATGATAATTACTAGAATAATATGTAGGACTTGTAAAACGAGTTTCAAGTCCAAATAATGAGAACTGATGCCAGAAACTGATACTGGCTATAAAAAGCGCGTATCGAAAATGTGCTCAGAAAATTATAAGAAAAATATGATAATTCTTGGAAAAATGTGTAGTTTCATATTCCAAAGTTTGGGATTAAAATGCTAAGCGTAGGAATTAAAGTTAATATTGTGTGTTAATTGGGTAAGTGACTATAAATACCCTTATTAAGGGCACATTGCCCTAGAAAACTGACTCATGCGTGAGTGTTAGGAGGCTGGTCAGCTGCTGGTTGCTTTCCTCTGGTTTCTCCTCCATTTGTGAGCCAAGTTGCCACCTTTGCTCCATTTCTTCTCCTCTTTGAGTGAGTAAACACTTGGGCGAGTGCCTTGAGAGGTTGAGGTCCCATCTTCTGAGTTGTGGGAACTGTCTTGAGTCAAGGTTTGGGGCTGAGTTCTTGCATTGGTGTAGTTGGGGCTTTCTGTTGGTTGTGGGAGCTTCAAGGAGTGAACTTTTATGTGAAAGGATCACTCTTGATCACCATTTTCGTGTGCCTTGAAGGTCAGACATGTAGAGGCAGATTTGAGAGCTCCAAGAGCCTTTCTTCCTCTGTTTTAAGCTTTGGAGAGTTGTACCAACCTTGATCATGTGTTTTGTTGAATAAAAGAGGTGTCTTTGCATGTTTAAAGAGTTAAACAAGTAACCAACAGTGGTATGACCCTTAAACAGTATAAAGATGCATGCTTTAACGTTTGAAAGTGTTAAAAATGAAACCTTGGAAGGATATCTTCACGAAATACAGTTTCTGCATTCTGTCGTGAAATATTCGGATATGTGCCCGAGAAATATCCGGATATGTGATATCCGGATATGGGATTTGGATATCCGAATATTGGATATCCGGATATGGGAATCTGGATATCCGGATATTGTATATCCGGATATGTACAGTGAAATATCCGGATATTGCATATCCGGATATAGTCCCGAGGAATATCCGGATATTCTGGGATTTCATAGAACAATAGTTGTGTTGTGTGTACAGTAGGCGCTATTGGGGGGTTTGTGGACCCTAGATTGATGAAGTTGAACTTCTGTAATTAATGAACTAAGTCAGAATCAAGTGATTAAGGGCTTATGGCTTGGTATGGAGCCTTAAGACGTAAAACGTAAAGGAAAGGCGTTGTCTTTAAGTTATATGCTTGTGGTGTATTATTATTGATATAATATTGGTCCATAACAGATTGTGAATCTGCTGTGTTTGAACTTTGAGTTGTGGACTCTTGGCTTTGGGTGTTAGCTTGCAAGGTAAGCTTTTGTGTCGTCGGTTTAGCCTTGATGTGGTTCCACCATGTCCCACGGGGGTGTGGTTAAATGCATGCTGTGTTACATGCTTTGAATATTTGAAATGCTGTTGAGCTTTATGTGTAATGGCTTTTAATATGCATGTGTTGTTTCATCTTGACGGTAAGCCTGAGTATGTGGCGTCATACGATATGGTGATCCGGGGTGAATGCAAGTAGCGTCTTGCACTATGTGTGGGTATTTGGCGTATATAAATCCTGCATTTCTCTGGCTAGTAGAATAGATTTGACACACATGACATGATTATCTATTGCATTACACTGTTTTAGAAATGATATTGATGAACTGCTTTTAAACTTATATTGCACATGTAAGTGAGCTTGGGGTGGAAGATCCTTGAGGACCCCTTGTCTTACTGAGATTTCTTGTTTAGAGATCTCACCCCACGTTTGGGGAATGCTTATTTCAGGTTCAGGTAGTATGGTGACTGATGCCTCTGGCGGCAGGAGGCCAGAGCTTAGCTGAAATTGATATTATGTTGTATTGCTGCCATGACTGGATTTAGATGCTTTTTATGTTTTCCGCTATTTATGATTATGTTGTTGTTGAGACTGATGTTGGGCGTGTTGCCTTATTTGAGTGAGCATGGGGATTGTCCATGACACTTTATGTTAGTACTTTTAGATTGGAGTTGTATAAATTGTCAGATGGTCCGGTCTACGTTGTTGTAGTTCTGTGACTAGAGCCACACTTTTATTATCTATGTTATAAGGTATTTCAGTTAGCTGTTTTATTGCAATTACATACAGGCGATGTTTTATTAATTGATTAATAAGCAAGTTGGTAATGATAATGACATCATAATTGAAAAGAAAAAGATATTCCACATTTTTAATTAAGCGCTGCTTTATACGGGGTGTTACACGTAGCATGTGAGAGGAAAAACAAAAATTTTTCTTATGCGGAATCACACATGCAATCAAGAATCATGCTTTATGACAGTATGATGTTACCTTTGTTTGTGAGTTCAAAACTCCAAGATGATCAGTGTTAGGTTTGAAGGGTTCAAACCCTCTAACGTTGATCCACACCACCCACGTCAAGATGCAAGAACTCTTCTTGTCAAGCCACCAATTGACCATCACAAAGAGGCTTGCTATGCGCTCAATAGGTGAAGAAGAAGGCTAGGTAAATGTGTTTAGAAGAGTGAAGTCTTCAGCATGAAACCTTCACAAGAGTGGGAATGGATTGAAGTAGAATTGGCTAGGTCTTTTTCTGAAAACCTTAAGGAGAACTTACCCCTACTATGCGCACAAGAGAGTGAGAGAGTTAATTCAAAATTTTCACCTCAAATCAAATTAAAAGTGGCGCACAACAAGAGGAGATAAAGGTGGAGTTGTTGCAATTCAAAATTCCCAACAACCTTCTCTTTGAATCCTCATGAGACTAGGTCTTTATCTAGTCAAGATTCTGACCTAGTGGTCATCATATGACCATCCTATCTATGCGCACCATTCAGCCCCAAAAGGGGTCCAGATACGTTGAGCAGTTGCATTCAAGTTTGAACCAACTAGCTCATTGATTCTCTCAACAACCAAATCTGATTGGAGCTTGTTTGATTGACAAGATGACACTCATATCCAACCAAAAGTGGTGCCCCATTCAACCTTGGATGATCTCCAAAGATCTCCTCATGATACAAGGGATTTGTTCCAACAAGATCTCATCTTATCCTTTTGTTATGAAACAACTTTTCACAGCCAATTCAAATTCGAACTCAAACATTTAAATTCAAACGTTCAAACATTTAAATTCAAAATTCAAATTCAAAATTCAAATTCAAAATTCAAATTTCAAAATTCAAATTTCAAATTTCAAATTTCAAATTCAAAATTCGAATTTCAAATTCAAAATTCAAATTTCAAATTTAAAATTCAAAATTTAAATATTTGATAATTAATTTAACCAATTAAATTAATTAGTAATGTCTTGGATCATCCAAGCCCATTACATGATCCATGTGCCCTTTTTCCTTTAGTGGGCTTCCAAACTTCTTCTTGGGCTAACAACCATTATTAGACCCAATACCTTTAATGCCAGATCATCATGACAATAAGGTGTTAGTGTGTGACTCATTAGGTCCAACATAGCCACTGACATAAATGGGCCCAGGCCCAACAAGCCCACAACCCATTTAATGACAACACAGAGCACTAGCAATGCTTTGTTGCCCCAGAGCTAGTTAGATTAATGACTTGATCATTCTATTACACATATTTGGTTGCCGTTTATATTTCCTTTCGTCTCGGTTACCTTCCCAAAAATCTAGGGTAAGGAAACGTATCAACCCTTGCGGTTTAGGGTAAGCTTTATTCGAAATAGGGAATCTTCAATTTATTTACTCTAAAGGCAGATCATCTCATGATCTCTTTTACTATGCATAGATTCCCGAGTCCCTGTAAATTTCATCCCGATTTCTCCGGTTTACAGATAACCTAATCTCTCACAGATATTTGACGAATTCCTTCAGCTTATCACCCTAGCTCTGTGCTCTTTCAGGACAAGCCCAACAGTGTACCTATGAGTCTCCATGTTTCAGGCAGACGAGGTATACAATCAAAGCATGCCTTCTAGAACACAATCTAGGTAATAACTTCTGGTCTAAGGAAAGACATACCCAAATATAAAGAGACTACTCTAATCATACTATCTGTGAGATTTCCTCATAGAGTCTCTTTGTGGGTCTGTTCAGTGCGAGCTATACCCTTATAGGTCCACCCACGACTTTAGCTAAGACATCTCCATATCTGTAGCACATGAGGTCTTTACCTTGTATCCAAATACAAGTAGATAAGTCGTTCTAGTCTTACCCGAGATCACTGATCCCCATTCTCAGTGTCTCTAGACTAGGAACATAAAATTAGGAATAAACGTGTGGTATCCTTGAATCCTCATGATCGTGATCTCATCACAGATACTCAAGAGATACCTGTTCTATTCCAAGGGGTTTATCCAGTTACTCATATAAAATATTAACAATAATATTGAGACAAAATATGAAACAGGATAAAGATTGCTTTTATTTATTTGCGACAGTATAAAAGGTCCACATATGTCCTAATCTAATCAAAAGATTGTCTCTAGGACATCCATATTCTAACAACTTGGTCGTGGCCCGAGGTTGATGCAAGGAAGATCAATGGCGGAGAAGCCAATTCTGTTCGAGATGAACCTCGCTTGGAGCTATGGCACAAACGCCTCGGCCACATGAGCGAGAAAGTGCTACAGATCCTGAACAAGAAAAGATTATTGACCGGGTTGAAAGGCCAAGCGTTGGAGAGTTGCACGCATTGCCTAGCTGGAAAGCAGCACCGGGTTTCTTTTGTGAGACCGGATCAACCTAGACGACGCAGGTATATTCTTAACCTCGTCCATACTGATGTGTGCTCCATTTCGGAAAGATCCCTTGGAGGAGCTCAGTACTTTGTTTCATTTATTGATGACCACTCCCGCAAAGTGTGGGTATATTTGTTGAAGTCTAAAGACAGGTACTCCAATCCTTTAAAGAATTCCATGCAATGGTTGAAAGGGAGACTGGCAAGAAATTGAAAGTGGTCTGATCTGACAATGGTGGTGAGTATTGCGGCCCATTTGATGCATACTGCAGAGCGGCCAGGATTCGACTTGAGAAGACGCCCCCCAAGACTCCACAGTTGAATGGAATGGCTGAGAGGATGAACAGAACTATTGAAGAGAAGGTACGAAGCATGTTATCCAATGCCGGGTTACCGAAATCATTCTGGGGAGAAGCCGTCAAAACTGTTGTTGACTTGATCAATCTCTCACCATCACGGCCACTTGAACGAGAAATTCCAGAAGAAGTCTGGACAGGTCGGAAAGCGGCCTACAATCAATTGAAGGTGTTTAGATGTCGAGCTTTCGTGCATATCCCTAAAGATGAAAGGGCAAAAGTCGATGCGAAGAAAAAAGAATGCATCTATCTTGGTTCGCCGAGATGTGAGTTCGGGTTCCGACTTTGGGATCCAATCAATAAAAAGATAGTGAGAAGCCGAGATGTGATCTTTCATGAAGATGAGAACATTCATGACATCTCGAAGCCCAAAGTCCGACTTACTGTCAGACGTGAAGAACCCAATCCTCCTGTTCGAGCTGAAGCAGGGGAGAAAATCATGAAAATGAAGAAAACGATGATCAGCAACAAGCTAAAGATGACCAAGACACTGAGGTCCGAGTTGATGATGAGATTCGGGATGAGAATGATGAACCAGGTTCTCAAGCTGAAGAACAGCCGAGATATCCAACTCGAGAAAGAAAACTCTCTACGAGATACCCATCTGATGAATACACCGTTGTTGCTGAAGACGGTGAGCCTCAGAGTTATTATGAGACTGTGGCGAGCTCAGAGTTAGAAGAATGGAAAAAGGCAATGCAAGACGAGATGAAGTCTCTACACAAGAATCAGACTTATGAGCTGACCGAGTTGCCAGAAGGAAGACGAGCTCTGTAGAATAAATGGGTCTACAAGATCAAGAATGAAGAGAACGGGCAGAAGCCGAGATACAAAGCCTGGATTGTAGTGAAAGGCTGCAATTAGAAGAAAGGAGTAGATTTTGAGGAGATTTTTTCTCCTGTGGTGAAAATGACCTCGGTCCGAACCGTGTTAGCCATGGCGGCTTCGATGGACCTCGAGGTAGAACAAATGGACGTTAAAACAACATTTCTTCACGGTGACTTAGAAGAAGAGATATATATGGAGCAACCTGAAGGATTTCAAGCTCCAGACCAAGAAGACTTGGTATGTCGGTTGAAGAAGAGTCTCTATGGCTTGAAGCAAGCACCTCGGCAGTGGAACAAGAAGTTTGAATCATTCATGACAGATCACAAGTTTGAGAAGACAGAAGCCGACCACTGCGTATTTGTGAAGAGGTGTGAGGCAGGAGATTTCCTGATTTTGTTGTTATATGTTGACGACATGCTTATTGTAGGGAAAGACAAATCGAGGATAGCCGCCCTGAAAAAAGCGTTGAGCTCATCCTTCGCAATGAGGGACCTCGGCCCTGCAAAGCAGATTCTCGAAATCAAGATCATCCGAGATAGACAGAAGAAGCTACTGTGGCTGAGTCAAGAGAAATATATTGAGAAGATTCTGAAGAGATTCAGCATGGACAAAGCCAAAATTGTGAGCACCCCCCTTGCCAGACACATAAAGTTGAACCAGAAGCAATGTCCGAGATCTGATGAAGACAAAGATGAGATGATGAAGGTCCCGTACCAATCCGCTGTCGAAAGCTTGATGTATGCAATGGTTTTCACTAGACCCGACTTGGCATATGTTGTTGGAATGGTAAGCCAGTATTTGTCAAACCCTGGCAAAGAGCACTGGGAAGCAGTGAAGTGGATCTTCAAGTACCTCCGAGGTACGACCGACTTAAGTCTCAGATTTGGAGAAGGCAAAGCCGAGTTGCAAGGCTACTCGGATTCTGATTTAGAGGGAGATTCCGACTCGAGGAAATTGACGACGGGATACATGATGAGATTTGCCGGAGGAGCTGTCCCTTGGAAATCAAGACTTCGGAAATGTGTTGCACTATCGACAACTGAGGCTGAGTACATTGCCGCTACTGAGGCAAGCAAAGAGATGTTGTGAATGAAGAAGTTCCTCATGGAACTCGGCCATGATCAAGACAAGTACGAGCTGGGTTGTGACAATCAAAGTGCAATCCATCTTGCGAAGAATTCGACCTATCAATCCCGCACCAAGCATATTGATGTGAGGTATCACTGGATCAGGGATGTGGTGGAAGGTGGAGAGCTCGAACTCGTCAAGGCGCACACTGACCAAAATTGGTCCGACATGATGACAAAGCCGGTTCCAGTAAGAAAATTTGAAGACTGCTGTGAAGGAGCCGGGTTGATGCTGAAGTCGACGCATTGAAGTCGGAGGGGGAGATTTGTTGCGCTTCCTCCTTCAATGCTAAGCCCAAGCCCATTGAGGAGTTTCCTAAAAACCCTAACCCTAGATCTCACCTCCTCTAAATATTCATTAGTTGTGGGTGGAGGCTAGGTTAAGTGAATAAGAGAGAAAATTTGAGAGATAATTATTTGATTGTTTGAGCAAAGCTTTATGCTTTGCATTTGAGAGATCTCTAGAGAGAGTTTGAGTCAAACATCTCTAGGGTAGTTTGATTATCACCATTGTTGGAGAGGTTGAGTTAACCACCACATTGGTATATTTGATTCTTTGTAACCATTATTTTCATAGTGGATTTTTTGATCTAGACTAGGTCCCATGGATTTTTACTTCTTCATTGAAAAAGGTTTTCCCACGTTAAATCTTATTGTGTTCTTCTTCTCTCTCTCCTATTTTGTGATTTTTCGTTTTTGATTTTTCCGCTGCGCTGCCCAACCTGGTGAAGTTCAGGCTGAGGTATTGCCGAGATCCGAGATCAGGATCTTGCTGACTGACTTCCGCAAAAGGCCCCTGAGCCGATTTGAGGAAACCGAGTTCCTAACACATAATATACATCATTAACTCATATACATATCTCTTACAAAAGGATTGATTCTCTATACCATAATCCTTAAGTTAATTCTTAGAGTAACATTAAATCTGAACTCATCTTACACCTTACACCTTAGAACAATACTTTCTTATAACTCAATCTTAATCATCTTAAAAGGCAGACAAACATTGGAGGGGCAAAGCCATTATAAGCGTTTAACATCTTCCGCCAGAGCTGAAGACTTTCAGTTACATCCTTAAGATAAATGGGTCAATTCTTTGGTGAGATATGCACATGACGATAAAATAGATATGAGAGAATTGATTCCTATGAACTTATTCTTTCGCATAATATTAATTATTAATTACTAGATATATAATATATTTTTTTTAACATTCTAGACTGTTGGATTCAAATTTGGATGACTCAGACAATGCAAATTCATATTTTAATACAAGTTTATCTCTTTAATATTATTTAAATTTTAATATAAGTGCAGTTTTTTAGTATTAAATAGTATTTAATATATATATATATATATATTAATTTTATAGTTAATTATATTTTATTGCGAATATCATATAATAATGAATAAAATATAAGTATATGGTTATAAATAAATAAGGAAATATCTTTCAATTGAAATAGTTCAAAGCAATAATTAAAATTTAAACAAAAATCTTATGCATTGTTAAAATATATATTTATTATAATATAATTAGACTTCAAAGCACATAAATAATGTTTTAGGTTAATAATATTATATTTGGCTTATGCGGAATTTTAATATTGTGGGTCATTTGAGCTTGCAAACTTTTTTATCTTAATCTACATATGCTAGAGCCTATTAGGACAGGATTACCTATTTTGACAATTCTACGATTTTAGTGTACAGTCCAAAGCAACATAGGTGGAAACAAAAGGGCAATATCTCAAGCTCGAGAGGAAAGGTGGGCAAAAGCACCATGCTAAAAAACTTTGTGAAAGATTTTTCAACTAAAAGTATATTTGATAAGTTTTGTCAGACTGACATAGTCAAACACATCGAAAGAAAAGACGAAATCAGTCCCGTCATGTATTGCTAAGGGACGTCAAATTCTGAAGGCAAATAAAATAAAATGAATCCCGTCAAAGTATTTGACGTATCTAATTATATTCACACTGTTCACGACCTGCACATTGTGTATCATTAAGTTTCTAAAATATTATATAATATCATCTATGTTAAATCAACAGACACTACAAGAAAACCAGGACACAAAGGCGGTGTCTTTATGGCTGTTTTAGGAACTGACCCTAAATATAACAATTAACAGCGCCCCCAGTCTTTTCTCTCTCTTTTAAAGCTAAGTATCCATTGGCACATCTTTTTCTTTTTCGCAACAGATGCATATTCTTTATTTCTTTTTTCACCTTTTTCGCAACAGATCTTTTCTCTCTCTCTCTCTCTTAAAGCTAAGTATCCCAAACCTTTAATTTCCATTCAACAATGTTTTCCCAATCTCAAACTCAAACTCCTTCACTGGAATCTCCCATGTCACTCCTCCGAATCTCATTCAATCAATACCGGCTTTTGCGTCTACAACTGCGACCCCTTCAAGAGAAATGTTTGCGTCTTCACTGGAGCTCTTCCGCTGCGACTTTTCCAGCAGCGGAATCAACCACGTCGAGATGCTCTTCCACAGCAATATAATGGCACTCGTCGATGGCGGACTTCAAGCTAGTGCAAACAACGATTTCGAACCCTAAGGGGCTCTGCACGGTTTCGCAACTGGCCGATTCGATTGTGCTGGCGTGCCCCGGCTTGCACAAGGGTTAGGTACAGGTTTTGAACCTTGTAATTGGGTTGGAATTATTTTGGGCTCTGCTTATATTTTTGAAATCTATAGTACAGAATGTGCAGAAGAAGAATAATTTATTTTTGGCTCGCTCATGGTTCAATGATAGCTATCACGCTTGATGGGAAGTTCCTTGCCACCACCTACACCAGGGGCACGCTTATTCGTGTTTTTTATATGCCGAGTGGGGCCGAATGGGGCTATGCTTCAAGAAGTACGTATTGCTTCTACTGTTTGTTCTCAATTTTGTTGTTCTGTTTGAGATTTTTGGTTGTGATTTTTTAAATAAAACAATACTGTGGAACGACATTATGCTGTTAAAGATCACAAGCTAAGTAGGCTTAGGTTCAAAATGTGTGTATATTAGTTTGGCGTAATGTTTGGATAATGAAGATAATGGTTGAGTCTAATTGAATGGAGAAGTACAAGAGTAGTTTATTTGACGAAATACTAGTGTTGACGAGTTAGATGATTTAAACTGCAAAATATTTTCTAGTTTCATATATGGGAATCAAGATGTTCAACTATAAGATTCTCAGTTTGGACTGATACAGATTCGTCCGTTCAATTATTGGTTTTTCCGTGCATATAATTTTTATTTAATTTTAGTGTATTTTTGTGACAACTCGTTAAAACAAGATTTGTTGCATTGTGAGCGAGGGTCGGTAGATAGAGTAACATATGTGGAGAAAAGGAAAAACTTCACTACCTTTGCAACTTAGTTGTTCCCATTCTCTTGTTCTCATGCAAGGTCATTCAATGCCTCTATGCCCTTCTCTCTATCTCTCTCTCTCTCTGAATCTCTATTACTATTGAGGCCCGCTGTTAATAGCAAGATATCATTGTCTGTAGCAGTTTCCATCAAATTGTATGCTTTTTAAGTTCAAAATTGATTGTTGTCCCACCACACCTTGAGCTTTGATAGTGATATAAGAAATGTGAGGGGTGAAATGTGCAGGCAACTGTCCTTATATATGTCCTTATTTTCTCAATCAACTTTGAATAAAGCTGACAGTTTCTTTCTTCTTTCCTTTTTCCATGAATTTATTTGATTTTGACTCAAGAATCCTTCTCTGACCTCTTTCTCCATCGTGTGCTATGAAATTATTTTGACACAAAAATAACCAGGCAGGGCTTGACATGCTAGAGACTACCTTAGTTGCTCTACAATACATAAAGTTAGAGAAAATATTTGACGATCATGGAAGGTGCTGAACGAAGAAGAGAATGCTCATTGTATTTGCTTTATATGTATGAACTGGTCTTTTGTTTGACATGTGATTAGCGAACAGGAATCGATGAGACTTTGTAAATTGTGAATCATACATCTGACTTTGACATGGTATTTTCTTATTGATTTGGCAGACTTGGATTTCTTGTTTCATATGTTTTTTCTTGCTCGGCACTGCAAGCTTCTAGAGGAGAAATCGTTTCGGGGGAGAACTGCTGATTTATTTTACATACTCTTATTTGGTGCCACTTGACTGGAATTGTTCTTCTTGGGGGGATGATATATGATGGTGAGTCACATTTTTATATATTTTTGGTAATTGAGTCCACATGTTAAAATCTGTCACATGTTAAAGCTTAATTGATCTTTTTCAGGTTTACGTATGGAGCAAACAAAATCCCTTTACTCATATGAGCTTCCTTGGCCTCTTTACTTTCACTGCTGCCTACCTTCCATGGGTGCGTAAGCTCTATGGTTGTTATCTTTCTGATTGGAAAACATTAAACTGTGTTTATCACTACAGTAAAAATGGAGTACAATGGCAGTTTCTTTGCGGCCATTTAAAGATCTGCCTCCTGAAATCGGTCACTAGTTCACTGTGAATAATGCCAAAAAAAGATAGCTTTGGTGATTGTTTCTGTGCTGGCTGCATCTTTTCATTTTGTTTTTGATGTGTGATTGTTGGATTTATGGAGATTTTTTCATTTGGCAGGTTTGATGGAGCTGCACCCGAGCTCCAAAAGGGAATCAGAGGTGGTCATGTAGCCGGCAGCAAATACATTCCTTTTCCCCAACAAATACATTCAATTGTATGTTATCCTTTCCTCGGGTCATCTTTAAATATATTTGTCAACTTTGACTGTTACACTGTTGGATAGAATAATGAAAAGGAAAAAAAGTAAAACTTGATTAACCATCTTACTTTTGACATGGAAGGTTGAGGAACATGTTAGATCATTTGAATTGATGATGTTTGGAATATCAGATTGGCCCTATTCCTGTTGAAGATGAAAAAGATGAGAGATTCTTTGAGCAAGATGTAAAAGCAAAAAGAGATAGACATAGAGTACAGCATGTGTGTGTGAATCATAGCATGAGGTACGACTTTATTTAGATGTTATAAAAACTAGTATAAAGAATCTAGATATGTCTGAAGGTAGTAGCATAATATAGCTTGGCTGATGGCTAATTAATGAGTCAGTATCTTAAAGCTGTGTTAAAAATAAAAGGATTGGAAACTTGGTAGTTAGATTATAATGAAATTAAGGAAAGATTGACAAGGGAATAAATTAAAAAAAAAAGCATCAAAAAAGCTGCATAATATATATTATAGTTATAAAGGCCCAATGCACTGATGTTTAACTATATCTATGTATAATTAATATTAGAAAAAATTAGTTAAGAAATTTAAAATTATTAAAATATTTATTTCATAAAAGTAACCCTTCCGTATATGTAAGAAGATCCACTACAAGAAAACCTGGATACGGAGGCGATGTCTTGATGGCCGTTTTAAAAACCAACCCTATATTTAGCAATTAACATATCCCTGAGCTGCATAAAGTCTTTTTGTTTTCTCTCTCGACGCATTTTATTATTATTATTGGTTTTAGTTCTAGTTACCTTTCTTGACTTCACATAGTGCGAGTCCTAAAGGCTCTCAATTTTTATTTTCTCTGATGCTGTTGGTGCCTTGAATGGTAGAATCCACGTGGGATTCTTAAGCGGAGGTGCTAAGAGGATGTGGGTGAGGTAAATTTACTTATACTCTGCTCTCTCAATATTTTAATATATATATATATATATATATTTATATTTTACTTTATGATTTTGATAATTTTGGTTTTAGTATTTTATATCTGGTTCTGTTTTGAGTACTATGAAATTCTTTGGTTCCTGTTCTTTGGGGGATTATTCCAATGAACTCCTTAACATAACTCTTTCTTTTTCTTAATTATTATTATTATTATTATTATTATTATTTTACTTAGAATTTTGTTGATAGAATTTTTTGATGTTGAACTTTAGTATTTCAAATGCTTCTTCTGGTTGAAAGCATTCGTTGTTGTGTTCGTTTCGGTAACTGTTGTATTGGATCTGTTTAATTAAATTTTGTCATTCATTCGTTCCTTCATTTAGTCCCTTTGACTCAGAATTGGTTTGAAGAAACTCTGTCCCTCATATAGTGGATGAGTTTATGTTGCTCTTGGTTTGTAACTGCTCCACTACTCCAGATATTTCTCATTTCCATTATGAGCCTATGCTGTGTACTTTTCAAACGCAGGAACTCTTTGCATATTTTGGAAATTCCTCATGCCCAAGATTAATTGGTATGTATGAATGGTTCTGGGCAGTTGAAAGCATAGATAAAATTTGTGTTATAGAGATTCATCTACTTTGCATGGTTTTATTAGAATCATTTGCGTTATGCTGCTTTTATGAGTATTTTCAAGCTGTTGTTTGCTTTGATTGGGTAATGAACGAATTTGTAAGCTACGGCTGTGGTTATTGTTGCCATGAAATGATAAGTCACTAGCATATAAATGTGTGTGTTCATGTGTCTTGAGTTGACCACTGGTACTCTTTGTCAAAGCGAGAAACAACAAAAATATTGGAATTTGTTAATGGCATTTTCCTGATACTTTGTTATGAAGTATTTCTAAGTTGGGATAAAGTAAGGCCATTTTTTATGCTCTGATCGGTGTATTAGTATAGGCTTAAAGATTATTATTGCATCTTTAGCTGGTTGTTGGAGGATGGGGTTTAAAAAAAGATAGCTTTGGTGATTGTTTTTGTGCTGGCTGCATCTTTTCATTTTGTTTTTTTTTTTATCTTTTGATATTTCTTTCTCCATGGAGATATCATCTTTTAATCTTTTCTGCTTGTTTTGATATGTGTAAGTGTTTACTGTTTAATATTGGTTCAGATTTATTTGTCATAACTATTTTATCAATACCAAATGCTTTTACATGCAGTTGTTAGATGGTTCACAGACATTGTTACCCCTGTTAGAGAAAGTCTAATGTTGCAGTTTATGATGGATTTTGGACTGAATGGGGAGCACAATCTGATACCTCTGTTGAAAGTTCTTCCTAATGAGACAATCTAGTGAGATAGATTATCATGGCACCAAAAAAATATTTGCAAGAGAAGGGGTTGTATCTTTTTTTTTTTAAAAAAAAAAATAGGCTGTATCTTATTTTTGTAACATAATTATGTAACTTAATTTTATCTAAATGTGAGTTATTGATATGTATTCAAATATTTGGAATGAATATTTTTCTTTATGCTTCTGAATCTACGTGGATTTTTAAAAGAAACAGTAAATTTTAAATATTTTTTTTTTAATTTTTCAGAAAGATCAACGGCAGTTCAAAAATGCCACGATATTGTAAAATTTTATAATCCTATCCAGAGTCTGTTGTTCCGTCGGTTAACAAAATTGACGTCAAATTTCATCAAATGATTTAACGTCGCCAATATCGAAGTCGGTTTTGAAAATGCCATTAAAATTTTCAGCTGCGGTTTAAACAGCCGCCAAACCCATTAAAAACCGCCTCAGATTCCCGAATTTGTTGTAGTGAGAAGATGTACCCACCCTATAAATTTAAAAACAAAACTTTATCGTATTATGTACTTTTAAATTTTGTATTTTATGTATTTATATAAAAATTTTGACACAACTTATGCTTATATCATCAGGACAAATAAAATTAAAATATATTAAATATAGATTTTATGAATTTTAATTATCATTTCATTTATGTTTTTTATTTTATTTTAAAAATAAAAAAACATTTTAAAGTTGTTTTTTAATAATTGGCATGATTAGATTTAATTTTATTTTAAATATATTAATTTAATATATTAATTTTAAATAAAATTAGAATTAATATATTAAATTGATATATTATAATCATAAATGTATTTAATATATCTTAATTTTATTTATCATGATGATATAAGTATAAGTTGTATAAATTCCTATGTAAATACATAAAATACAATTAGATACATAAAATAACAGATTGGAAGAATCGAGAGAATTTCATTAAACTAAAAGAAACTATATTATTCAACAACACATGAAACTCTGTACATCAGTGTATATATATTACAATGGAAAAGAAGGAAAAGAGAAAGGACACGTAATCTATTCTAACTAATGAAAGTGACATGTAACTAATCTGGTTATTAACAATGACAGCTAAGCTTAACAGATAACAAATTGGTTACAAAGAAAAGTTCTTATGTAATTAAATAGGTGTAATACCCCCCCCCCCCCCCCTCAAGTTGGTGGGTGGAGATTATACAACCCCAACTTGAACAGAAAATCATGAAAGGAAGCTGGAGTCAGGGCCTTTGTGAAGACATCAGCAAGCTGCTGAAGAGTAGAAACTGAGAACAGTTGAATCAAACCCGAAGTAAGCTTGTCCCTGGTGACATGACAGTCTAGTTCAATGTGTTTACTTCGTTCATGAAAAGATGGATTATGGGCAAGGTAAATGGCAGCCTGATTGTCACAATAAAGGCTGGCTGGCTTAAGGACAGGAACATGAAGGTCATGGAGTAAATAAGTAAGCCATTGGATCTCACAAGTAGTAGCAGCTAGAGCATGATATTCTGCCTCTGCAGAAGATCGTGAGACCGTGCTTTGTTTCTTTGACTTCCATGAAATGATAGAAGTGCCAAAGAAGATACAAAAACCAGTTGTGGATTTTCTGGTGTCAGGGCATGTAGCCCAATCTGCATCAGCAAAGCCAGACAACACCAAAGGGCATTGGGAGCTGAAGAACAACCTTTTTGCTGGAGATCCTTTGAGGTATCTGAGAACCCTGAGAGCAGCTATATAGTTCCTTCATTGGTTTGGCCACAAATTGGCTCAATTGTTGCACTGCAAAACAAATATCTGGTCTAGTGTTAGTCAAGTACATCAAGCGACCAACCATTCTTCTGTAAGTGGCAGGATCATCAAATAATTCTCCTTGATCCTGTTTCAACCTTAATGAAGGCTCCATAGGGGAAGATGCAGGTTTAGCATTGAGGAGTCCACTCTTAGCTAAAAGTTCCAGAACATACTTTCGATGGTTTAAGATTAAACCAGTCTTGGAGCGAGCTATTTCCATACCAAGAAAAAAATGTAAGGGACCAAGATCTTTGATACAGAACAAGTCATCCAAATGCTGCTTGACAGCTTTGATTTGAACCAAGCAATTCCCAGCAAGGATCATATCATCCACATAAACTAAAAGGAAGGTAAACTTATCACCATCTTTCTTAGTGAAAAGAGAATAATCAGCCTTCGACTGGACAAAACCCAGCTTGTAGAGTTCCATATTCAACCGTGCATTCCATTGACGGCTAGATTGTTTCAGTCCATAAATGGACTTATGCAATTTACAAACTTGATTTGTGTGAGAAGATTCAACTCCCTGAGGAATAGTCATGTAGACTTCTTCAGATAAATCCCCATGAAGGAAGGCATTGTTAATGTCAATTTGTTCAAGAAACCAGCCCCTTGCAACAGCAACCGAAAGCAACAATCTGACAGAGGTAAGCTTAGCTACTGGAGAAAAAGTCTCAAAATAATCTACTCCCTCCATTTGGTTGTAGCCTTTAGCTACCAACCGAGCATTATGTCTAGCTATTGTACCATCAGGATTGTGTTTGATTTTATACACCCATTTAGAACCAATGGGATGCTTTCCTTTGGGGAGATCAACAATAGACCAAGTGTGATTGCGTTTGAGAGCATCAAGCTCCTCATTCATGGCCAAAAGCCATTCTCTGGACTTAGCAGCTTGAGAGTATGTACATGGCTCAACAAAAGAACTCTAGTTGTGACAGAAAGCAGTATAAGCAGAAGAGCATTTGTCATATGTAAGGAGAGAGGATAAAGTATTGGTCATATGTGTACCTGGAGAGAAATGATGTTCAGCTGTGACTGTGGACAAATTGCAGTGGAAGTCATTTAAATGAGAAGGTGGCATCCTTATTCTACTTGACCTTCGAAGTCCAGTAGACAATTCTGGTATGGACTCTTGGATAATTCTGGTGTCTGTAGGTTCACAATCAGTGTTTGTAGGGGATGAAAGAATGGGATTTTCAAGTAAAGTAGGATTATGACTGGATTGTTGGTTGGCTTCTAATGAAACTGGTTGGTTTCCAACATGTGACACGGGCTGGTTAGAAACAGGAAGTGAGGTGACAGATGGGTTAGGTTGAGTGTTGGACAAACTGGTGTCATAGATAGGAGGGATAAAAGTAGGTAGCACTCTAGGTGATTCAGAGTTTGAAAAAGCATCTTTCTGACTATCAACAAAAGGGAAATGTCTCTCATAGAATACAACATTTCTAGAAACCAGGATTTCATTAGAAAACAAGTCATATAGCAAGTATCCTTTGGTCCCATCTCTATGTCCCAGATATATACACTTTCTGGCCCTAGTGTCAAACTTGGTTCGATGTGCTCGAAGTGTAGAAGCAAAAGCAAGACATCCAAAAGCCCTTAGATGAATTATAACAGGTGGCTTGTGATAAAGCAATTCATAAGGAGACTTGTGATGTAATACTGGAGAATGTAACCTGTTGATGATATGAATGGCATGTTGGATACAATAACACCATAATATCTTTGGAATATTACCTTGAAAGAGAAGTGCTCTAGCTGTATTCAATATATGCTGGTGCTTCCTCTCCACACCACCATTTTGTTGTGGAGATTCCACACATGATGTCTGGTGCAAGATTCCTTTTTGAGCAAACAAATCTGACATTAAAAATTCAGAACCATTATCACTTCGAAAAGTCTTAACTGTTACACCAAATTGGTTTTCTATAAGTGTAACAAAGTTTTGGATATGAGTTCTAGTTTCTGACTTTAATTTCATCAAGATGCCCCATGTAAAACGTGTATGATCATCAACAATTGTCAACATGTATCTGTGACCATGAATTGAAGAAGTAGAATAGGGCCCCCAAATATCAGCATGGACTAACTCAAAAGCCTTACCAGAAACAGTAACACTTGAATTAAAGGGTAACTTCTTGTGTTTAGCATAGTGACATGTATCACATAGATTGTCAACACTTTTACATGAAAGAAAGGGAAATTGAGTCATCATTGACTTTATTACAGAAGATGAACAATGGCCTAGTCTTAAGTGCCACAAATCAACTAAACAAGGTTGAATAGTAACTGTATTGGTAAAGCTTTTATCTTGTATTTTCACTGTCTTCTGATCATTGGCTTGAGTAAGGATGTATAATCCACCATCTAGCCTAGCTGAACCAATCATCTCCATTGAAGGATACTGCTAAATGGTGCAGATAAGGGGCTGAAAAGTTACAGAACAATTAGTGTCTTGGGCTAACTTGGTTACTGAAATCAGATTAACACTAAAGCCTTCAACAAATAGCACATTCGACAAAGTGAGTGTCTGAGAAAGCAAAACAGTCCCTGAGTAGTAAGAGTAAACCTGACTTTCATTAGGTAATGAGATAGCTATTGGCTCAATCCTCTTTGGTTGAATTAAAGTACCGAATGAGTAAGTAATATGGTCAGTGGCTCCTATGTCTAAGATCCACTGAACCATATTATGG
This sequence comes from Gastrolobium bilobum, assembly GCF_033153095.1. Lineage (NCBI taxonomy): Eukaryota > Viridiplantae > Streptophyta > Magnoliopsida > Fabales > Fabaceae > Gastrolobium > Gastrolobium bilobum. Next base: position 65,833 of record NW_026897243.1, on the reverse strand, counting down.
TTACCTGAAGATGAGCCTGAGTTTGCAGAATCAACTGTATCAGCCTTGGTCCCAACATTGAGTGCCTTGGTTTGTACAATATTACTGACATGCGAGGATGGCATTTGCTGCTGTTGCATAGGTGGTGGCTTAAAAGATTGCTGAATCATTTCCAAGATTGCATTCTATTGGTCCTGAGTAAAATTCTCTTTCTTACCTTGAAGAGAAGCCACTTGATTATGATCAACATATGGATGCACTTCTTCAATATTATCAGTGCTGGCAACATTTGCCTTGTGAAATCCCTTGACTCTGTATCCAGGGGGATACCCATGATTCTCAAAGCATGTATCAATAGTGTGGCTGGTCTTGCCACAATAAGTACACAACCTTGGAACAAAAGATCTGCCACGACCTCCATTGTAACCACGGCCTCCACTGTAGCCACGTCCTCTTCCCCTAGTGGAGAATTCCCCACGAGTGTAGCCACGTCCAGATTGTTGGTCAGGAGTATAAGCACGTCCTGATTGTTGTTCAGGAGTGTAGCCACGTCTTGACTGCTGTTCAGTTGAATGGAAAAATGCCTTTGAATTTCCATCTGGAATACTAGGTATTACATTAGCCAAATTCATCTGTCTTTCTTGCTCAGTGATTAAAGAAAATACACGGTTTATAGGGGGCAAAGGATCCATTAACATGATTTGTGACTTTACATGGGAAAATTGTTCATTAAGTCCCTTTAGGAATCTAATAGAATAGTCTCTATCTCTGATGTTTCTCACTTCAGAAGAGATTGAACAACAAGGCTTAACACACTTACAAGTAGGTGTTGGCTGTAAAGACTCCAACTCATCCCAAAGGATCTTGAGTTGTGTATAGAAATCGGAGACAGAATTTGCTCCTTGATGCAAACGAAAGATCTCATCATGCAAGTCAGAAATACGAAATATGTCTGATTGAGAGAACCTTTCTTTAAGGTCTCTCCACACATCAAATGCTCGATCCATCCATAGGATCGATTGTGAAATAGAATCAGCAATGGATCGATGCAACCATGTAAGAACCATGGTATTGCATCTCTCCCAAGCAGCGTACCTTCGCTCTGTCGGATCTGGAATAGAGATGGAACCGTTAACAAATTGAAGCTTGTTCTTGGAGATTAAGGCCATGGTCATGGCTCTAGCCCATCCATGGTAGTTTCTGCCATTCATGAGAGTGGATACCAATACAAGAGACGGATTTTTGTTCGGATGCAGATAATAAGCACTACCTGGATTTGAAAAATTTTCTGATGCTTGCAACTGCATGCGTGGTGTGTGAAACATGTTCTTCATCAACAGGTTGAACATCAACCTTAGGTGAGCTCTGATTCGCCATCACAGTTTATCTTCAACAATCAGAAAGATCGAAAGGAATCTCAAAGAGAAAACTAAAAGGAGTAAAGAAGCAAAAGGAAAATGGCGAATATCAGAGCTCCAAAAGAAGCTCTGATACCATAACAGATTGGAAGAATCGAGAGAATTTCATAAAACTAAAAGAAACTATATGATTCAACAACACATGAAACTCTGTACATCAGTGTATATATATTACGAAGGAAAAGAGAAAGGACACGTAATCTATTCTAACTAATGAAAGTGACATGTAACTAATCTGGTTATTAACAATGACAGCTAAGCTTAACAAAATAACAAACTGGTTACAAAGAAAAGTTCTTATGTAATTAAATAGGTGTAATAAAAATGTGCCTATCAATGTAGAAAGCAAGTTAAACCCAACACCATATTATTTAAATCCATGCAATTAGATACCGTCAATTACTTTGACGGGATTCATTTTATTTTATTTCACTAGTTCCGATAGTGTGTGTGACGATATTGGCTGACGTGGAGTAAGAGTGTCGTCGATGTTTCTGACGAGACTGAGTGTAACAATATATGACGAGACTGATTTCATCATTCCTTTTTACGTGTTTAACTGTATTAATTCGACAAAAATATGCTTTTGGTTGAAAAAAAATTCACAGAAATTCTTAGTATGGTGCTTTTGGCGTCAAGGTGATTAGTGGACATTTAACAATATGGATACATGAGCACTTAAGGTACTGTTATGTCAGTTAGCCCTCCCGAAACAGATTCAACGGACTCTTAACTAGTAATTGATTTAAAATTTTAAAGACTATATTTTGAATAAAAATAAATTAATGGATTAAATTGTAAGTGTAAAATATTTTTAAATATTAAAGTTGTTTTTTTATTTTCAATTGATATTTTTTATTATTTAGAATCACAAAAATGTTACTTTATTTTCACATCGTTTCTTGTTTATAAGATTTGTGAGAGAAATGGGGACACAAAAAAATTGTTGTTCTCAATATTACATTTGCAAATCCTTAAAAAATAGAAAATAATATGAAAATTGTGTAATCATTAATGAAAATATATACTAACTGAAATTTTTTTTTTTTAATTTTCTTTACTTAAAGTGAGTAGCACACTTTACAATTTAAAAGCATAAGATAAGGGAGGAACCCAATTTCAAATTTAATAATGAGGAAGACTTATTCATGAGGAACAATCACAATATGTGTCTCAGTACTGTTCCTAATTATGTTTCCCCTATTCATGATTTCAGTAGGCTTAATTAACATCACACTTGAAAGCCTACTTCTTATTTCTGAAACTCAAGTACAGCCAAATAAGGATCAACATAGAAGGCACGGAAGTGAGGAAAACCAGCAGAAGTGGCAAGATGTTTAAATTGTTGTTCAGTCCTATGCTTCCCCTTAGTTTTATACATTGTCATGATAAATATGTCACCTCCAAGCAATGCTCTTGTTCTTTGACTCTCATCGGTCAGCTCTGGCACCACCGGCTCGCAAGCAATCAATTTTCCGTTCACCGGAAGTGCCTTATAACAATTTTCCAAGACCTGCTTGCATTCTTCATCCGTCCATGCTATAAATACCCACTGCAAATTCAATCAAGAGGGAAAAGAATAGATGTATCATTTCATGTATTGATGTTTTAAAATTTCTCAAGTCAAGTTTGATGAGAGAAAGTTTAACTAGATTATTTAGTACAAAAGATCGTATTGGAACATCGACACTCAAAAATTGGAAATTAATTATTTTTAAAATGTTATAAAATTAGAATTAAATTTGATTTGGAACTTCTGTGATTTTAATTGTGTATACGTCAAAATTAAAATAATATAACTCAAGTGAATCTTATTTTTATAAGTTTCGTTGACTTGTATCTTTATAACACAGGATAGTAAATTAGAATTTAAAATTATTACATGCCAGTTTGTATCCTCTTACTTTTAGTTATTTTTCTCCTTATAAGCAGAAGTTAGGTCAAACAAGTTTTAAGAAAAACTATTATAATGAAAGACTCTTTTTTTTATAATGAAGAAAAGAGTCAAAAACCAAAAGTGTTGGGATATTCATGTGTGATGAGTCCCATATTAATTGGTAAATGGTTAAGTAGAGTGAATATAAGTGAATGGATTCATGAACCTAATGTTTTAAGGTTTTGGGTTGAGACATAATGTCGAATACACTAGCTAGCATTGTGCTAACTTTTAGCCCATTGGTTCCCCGCCAAAGGGTCCCCCTGGACCCGTCGACTTTGGTATCAGAGCCGAGTTGGACTCAAGCTAGCCTAGTGATTGGCAAGGAGACGAGTTGAGTATTTTGGGCTTTGGCTCTCGATTGAGGGGGAGCATATCAATGTTGAGTTTTACACTTGAACCCAATATAAGTGGAGTATATATAAGCAAGAGGACCCATGAACCCAATACCTTAAGGTTTTGGGTTGAGACAAGGTGTCGAATCCACTTGATATGGTGGGCTAGCCTTAGCTTATTGATGGTGGTCCCGTGCCATGGGCTTCCCCTGAGCCTGCCTGACAAATACTCTTACGAGAAGCTTTTTTTTAAGTTCTTATCAGTTTTTTTGAATTGTATGTTTTTTTTTAATAAAGAGTCATATATATATATATATATATATAGAGAGAGAGAAAGAAAGAGAAAAAGGTTTTTTGTGCTTTTAAGTTAAATTTTTTTTTTGAATTATATAAGTAGTAGTGACGATGAAATTAGCGACGGAATTTCTATAACAATTCCGTCGCTATACAGATTTTTTCTAGTAGTGGATGCCACATCAACAGGTATGACATATGTGAAGCCAAAAGCGACGTGTAGTTAATACTTTTCCAAATATATAATTTATCGGTTCTTAAAGTTGTCAATTTAATGATTCCGTTTATAAAAAGTTGCATATATGTCTTTTTTTTTTTAAGAGATAATAGGGAAAATATGTTGAATAACGTTACTCATTACTTGTAACACCAACTTTGCAATTATTTATTTTTTTGGAATATAGTTTTTCAATGTTTTCTTGAATATTACCTTCATGAAGATAGCATCCCCAGCAGGAACAGATTCAAACGCGTCACCACCGATATGAGTTATACCTACAATTTATATATATAAGCCACAAGACAATTGTAGCTAGGTTAATGTTATGATAAGAACAACAAATCAAAACCCACACATTCCAAAATGGAAGTGGCTCAAACCTGGAAACTGTGGTGCAAGAGCCACCATATCGGGAAGATCATAGTTGATGCCCTTAAGTATATTTGGGTATTTCTCCATTATCATGCGGAGACTCACACCAGAATTGCCACCAACGTCAACTAGTGTCTTCACCCCTTGGAAGCCATCGTAGAGCTCCAACATTTCCCTCATGAAGGGTACGGACATCCCAGATAAGGACTTATATATCAAATCCATTATATCTGGCTGCTTCATGTAATGTGCTATTGCTGATTCTCCGTTCGCCTTCTCGAATGGCTCCACCGTTGGATCCTCCACTGCCTCCCCCACCAACGGCCAAGCTCGCATCAACGCATCCTATATATGCACATCTCAAAAACACGAACATTCCCCACTTGAGAATCATATAATATAAGGAAGTATCAATGGAGAGAAGTATGTGAGTCTAGTGATGACAATAAATAAAGGGGTATGCATTTGTCATTTAACATACACAACAAACTTTCTTATACACACAACATTTTGTGGGGTCCATACTTTTTGAAGGAAAAAGAAAAAAAAAGAAATTACGGCACGCAAAACGAATCTCTATAACATTACACAATCACTTTTCCTACAACATAACTCTTATAAAACCCATAAACAAATCCTCATCACCAAATCATCCTTCTTAATGATATTATTCCTTACTCAAGCTCTATCCTCGTGAATCGGAATTTTATGGGAGTGGTTTTTCTCTGTTTTTTTCTATAAATTAATCACTCATCTCATTTCACATGTAATAACCATTTTTTATTAAAAATAAAAGTGAAACGCTTTGTTTAGAGCGACAAAAACAATATATAAACGCTTTATATTTATCTCATAGAAGATAAAATTATCTTTATGTTGCGAGACAAATAAAGTGAGCCACCAATTTTTTTTAAAAAAAGAGGCACACATTTTTTTATATGAATGTAATTAATGTGAGAGATGAATATCATTATATTAATACTATATTTATTTACATATCATCGTAATCATATTATATTTTCATTATTATTTTGTATTTAACAAACTTGAAAATTTATGGTAAAAAAAAAAAAAACACACACACACACACAAAAATTAACCTGATGGTGTTGGAGCACGTAGGGCGCGTAGGATAGACCTTCGTCACTGGCAACTAAAGTTTTGCCGACGTCGGTGAGGAAGTATTTTCTTTCGCCAGTGCTGCTCAAGTGCTCGGCAAAAATGTCATAACTGGTGAGCAAGCGGAGGATGCGCTGGAGGTTCTCGGCGTCGCCACCACCGTGGGGACGAATGTGAGAAAGAATTTGTGAAGCGGAGAGGGGAGTGTTGGAACCAGCTTGCCATATGGTGTCGGGTACCTTCATATTGATGACAGCAACGAGAGACATTGGAACACTCATCATGTGTGCTATTTCCAAAATGGCAAGCCTCGCTTTGTTTTGAGACCTTGTTATGGTAACTTCCTTCTTCATCTCCATTGTTTGATACTCCTGTTAAAACTCAAAAGGGTTATTTTGTGCTTTTAACTGCTAAGTTGAAGAATATACAACACAAATTTATAAGCACTTTGGGTTTAACTTTAATGCACCTTTAATACAAAACTATTGTTATACCGTCATCTAATTAGTCACGCGCTAAATTATTAAAGAAGTATTACGATAATATTTTTTATAGATCGATCATAATTATTTCTTTGACCAAATAGGTTATATCCTCGTATATTTTAATTCTTTGATCAGTTATGAGACTAATTTGGAGTCAAGATTTAGTCATAAGTAAAATTTATTGTCCTTCCTCAAAGATATATTTGATAAGAATTTAACTCAGGTTTTCCTCCACCTACTCAATTTATGTCGTCGACTGAGCTACATTAATTGGATGAATTACAATAACTTTAAGGCTTGTTTGATTGTGCTCTATTTAAAAAAAATAACTATTTTTTACTAAAAAAAGAAAAAAAAGAACTATTTTATAAAATAATCAATAAAATGAGACTTTTTTTTTTTAAAGTTAAAAATCAAAACACAAAATAAATTAAAATAATAGAAATGTGTTTTTTAAATATGATTCTAAAAAGTAAAAATTAAGAATAATTTTAAGAACTATTTTTATACAATAAATATTACCAAAAAAATTTATTTTATAAATTACAAAATTATTAAAATAAAATTACGCTAAACATACATAAATATTTCAAGAGCAATACTATTCACGCATGTGTTTCTCTTGCCTTGCGCCATTATCTAAGAGGAGGTACGTAAAAGTTTTGATGGGCACCAATCATGTGCTGGGAATTTCGAGGTGTTAAAACTTAGAAGATGTGAGGAAAGGTGTTGTCTAATTAATATGTACATATCTTGATAACTTTATTATACAATAGTGGAAAAAAATTTAATTGATAATACATTAAATTTAAACTCGTTTAATCTTTAAAAAATAAACACACTTGAAATTTTTTCTAGCTACACTGTAATTTAATTACAACTATTCTTTTTAATTATTTATTAACCGTATAAAAAAATAAAATAAAAATCCGAATAGTTTATGGTTTATGTATGAAATCATGCATCTTAATTTTATTTTTTGCATAATAGTTTTTTTATTGTATGGTTGGTAGAATGTTACTTCATCTTTCCAAATTAGTTTTGGTGTCAGTATTGTAAAATTCGGATCAATCCGGTTGGATCAACCTATAAACCGATGATATAATCTATCCGAATTAATTATTGAATCGGTTATAATAAACCCGGTACGACCCAATTTAACTTGGGCAGTTTTTAATAAAAATTAATGACCCGGTTGGTTGCCACTGAACCGGATGGGTCATGATATCCCAAAAAGAGAGCGCCTTTACTAGAAGAGGAAGAAAGAAGACACTTACTAGAAATCTATTCCACCGGAAGACTACCGATCGATGAAGACTTGAACCCAAGTTGCAGTGATCAAATCGACTTTGGAGAGTCAATCCTCAGGGCAAGCCAAAGGAAGGACGGGATATAGAGATCAAAGACAGGCTGAAAGTGTGGTCAAATTTTAAAAATTCTATCAATCATGTACGTAGGTAGGGTCCTCCAGTATTGAAATTGTGGTCAAGATTAATATAATTTTTTTTTTTAGAAAAAGAAAAAGAAAAAAAATGAATAAAACAAGTAGAAATTAGGAATAGTATCAAAGGAGAGTAGTGTACGTAAACGTAATCTATTGCTGTTTACACATCGTACCTTTTGTGAGGCCTAGTTTTTAGCAATTGGCATTATTTCATTACTGTCCACATATTCTAAGTATATTTGTAATCCAGAAATATCTTACCATTAATTTTGATTATCAAAAACATTTAGATGTGTGATTTGTAATAGACATATATAGACTTTTCTTCGAGGATGGAATTGCTTTTCTTTATTGACAACATTAACAGTGGTGTGTGATTTGTTGTTTTTGATATTAGGTTATATTGAAGTAATATCATTTCTGATGTGTATTTGAATATATTTTTAAAATTTTAAATATAAAATAAAAATTTATATATATTCATTCGGATCAACCGATTCAATTAGTAATTTACAGTGAAACTAATAACTCAATATCTCAATTGGATAAATGATGAAGCCAGATTTAATAACATTGTTATCCGTAACAATTTGATAAAAGGATTAGTGTGTATCATTCAAAAGGACACAAATTGTGTATTTTTAGTAACTTACACAGAGTATGATCGGTCATAATGGGTAATTCTGAAAAAAAAAAAAATTCATTTTACTCATCAGCGATGTGACTGAAGAGAAAAAAAAAACTTTTTTAAATTTACATATTTAATATGACCGATCATACTTTCTGTAAGTCATTTACAGAAACACAACTTGTATCTTTTAAAATTAATAATATTTTATCCCTTTCATAAAAGATAACTAAAACGGAAGAAGGACCCACATGTTGAAACCTGAAAGAGGGGAATATACGACAGTCCAAATTGTTTGTGTGCGTCAATCAAGTGCCGTTTATGATAGAATAAGTTGCCTTCACGCTTCCCCTATTTGTGTCTTAAAATGTTCGAAATATATAAGAGATAGTAAGATACGCTGATACGGCTGGCCCGCGAAATCATACAATAATAGATAAATATAAGGGATGTATTAATTTCATGTTGCATCAGATAATTATCTCATGCAACAGAGATAAAATTGTGGAGTTAACTTTTTAAAATAAAATAAAATAATGGACTCCACTTTTTTGTCTCTGTTACATGAGATAATTATCTCATCTAACATGAGATAATTATTTTTCTAAATATAATTATAAAATTACAGGGATTGATATACTAGCTACCTATTTAATCTTTTTATCATTATTATTTTTATCATTGTTAATTAAATTAACTCAATAACACTATTGATTTAAATTTAATTAATGATGATAAAAAAAGTAATAAGGATAAGAAGATTAAATAAGTAAGTAATATAATTGTCCTCATAATTATAAATAGATAAAAAATATTTTTCACTTATAATATTGTTTGTTATTTCTCTTTAGGGTGAGTTGTAGAGTTGTTATAACCTCTGCTCGTTTATTTTGATGTTATGTTTTTTAGTATTTATTGTTCAAACTTGCTGCTTATAATCTATACGCTCCAGCTTTAGGGGGAATGTTGAAAAAAATATCTTTAGAATATCTTTATTATTTGTAAATATCTATTTCCTTATTTCATTACGATTTAGGTTAGGTATGGGATAAGCCCATTATTATTTCTTTTTATATTGTACTCTCCTGAATCAATTCAACATACATATTTATTTCAATGTTCCTTTCGTCTCTTGTTATTTCAATATGCCATCCAATATGTTTTCCCAAACTGTTGAGTTGGAAAAGACATATTGTGGTGAGTTTGTCATGCTTGATGATGCACAAGTTCAGAAAGATGTAAAGAACTGGCAATTGTTCCTATTTTTTTTCATTGGACCTTGAGGACAAGGTCCATTTTTTGAGGGGAAGGCAATGTTACGATATCAATAGCTTTGTAAAGGTGTACAATTAGAGTAGTCATTGTCAATAAGGAGCCTTCTGTTCTATTAGTGCTGATGTGGCATTGTAGTGATAGTTAATGGTGAGGTTAGTAAATAAAAAGAACCCATTGTATTCGGTGACATTCATGAAAATAATAATAAAAAAGTCATTGTTTGGTTTTCTTGTAGTTCTTGTTTTCTCTGTAAGAACTACAAGAAAACCAAACAATGACTATTTTATTATTATTTTCATGAATGTCACCGAATATAATGAGTTCCTTTTATTTACTAACTTCATCATTAACTATCACTACAATGCCACATCAGCACTAATAGAACAGAAGGCTCCTTATTGACAATGACTACTCTAATTGTACACCTTTATAAACCAGTATTTACAAAGCTATTGATATCGTAACACATTGGCACCGTATCATTTGGGGGGAAATGGGGAATTTTGATTGGTGAGGGTGATAGGGTTTTGGGGTCAGGAGTCTTCAAAGGACAATACCAAGACGGCAAGACCAATGCCCTTTTTGGAGACACCCATAACAGATATCTTCTTGCATTCGTTTCATAAGTTTTGGAGTACACGAGGTGAGGAAGGTGATAATGAAGGTGAAGGTGACAGAGTCATGTTCAAGTTTGGTTCACCCATTTTCCTCATGATGGTAGGGAGACAAAGAGGAGTTGGTGTTGGTGTTGAGTGGTTGATGTTCAATGTTGAGCGTTCCATTTTCCTCACCTGTGTAGAAAACCCAACGAACAAAAGTCGTGTTTGAAAAAAAGAGCAACCTGGGGTCATTTTTATAAAATCACTTCACATTTCACATTTACAGTTATATTTGACAATCAATCAATATAAGTTCAGTAAACTTGAACAAATAATTGGATAATATTTTTGTCTACCAAATAATTTTTTTGTAATATTCATAGAAAATTTACTTTCCCACCATATTCCTGAGAATCATGATTCTCAGATAAAAAAAAAATTATCCTCTGCAAAATATCCCTTAAAGAGGGCGGCCGATTTGGATGGACTCTTGAAAAAAATAATTTTTATACCTTACTTATTTTATAGGTGTTATTTACAAAAGTTAAAACTATTTAGATTTTAAAAAAATATTTATTTTTTGAAAAATATTTGGCTTTTTGAATTAAGTTAAAATTTTTGGCTATAAAAAAAAATTAGCTTTTTTTTTTATAACTTCATTTTTTTAAAGCAGATACCAAACAGACTCTTAACAGTATGCATACATAATTAAGCACTAATGGTAATGTTATGTCAGTGATGTCATTAGCCCTCGTAAAACAGATTTAACGGACAATTAACTTGTAATGGATTTAAATTTTAAAGACTATATTTGAATAAAAATAAATTAATGGATTAAATTGTAAGTATAAAATATTTTTAAATATTAAAGTATTTTTTTTTTTTGTTTTTGTTTTAAATTTTATTTTCAATTGATATATTTTCATTATTTTTTTTTTGATAACATATTTTCATTATTTATGTTGGAAAGAATATCTTTATTATTTGTAAAGATCTATTTTCTTATTTCATTAGAATTTAGGTTAGGATTTTTGACCCTTTTGCCCCTTATTAATTAATTAATAACCATTTTGCCCCTTACCCAAAACTATCCACCAACTTGCCTCTCTTTAATTGATTAACTTAAATATTTAATCTGTTAAATGGTCAAAATACGCAAAAAAAACGTTGATCTGAGGTTTAATTGATTAAATATCCCTCTTAATTGATTAAAACTCGGGATATTTAATCGATTAAAATATATATTTAATCGATTAAACCTCGATAGAAACCCTATATTTTTTCCCTTCTTGGTCTAATTTCAAATATTCTCGTTTTGTAAACCAAAATTTCTCTTGTTTGTCATCTGTAATCCTTGCAATCAAGATTATATTTCATCCGACCATCTCTAAAGCCTTAATTTTGTGAAATCACTGTCATTGCACTTATATATTCCTTTGTTGCCCCTTTTGCAACTTTAGCAAGTGTACTAGTCGTACAAGTAATAAAATGATAAATAAAGATCGTTCCCACGAGGATTTGTGTTCAAACACCAACTAACCATTTATAAATAAGTTGAATCAAACAAAAATTTATTGAATGCATTGATAATTGTCACCATAATTTGAATTGTATTTGGAATTGGTAAAATAACTAAAACGTGAATTATAATTTTAAAACAAGTAGTAAGAAATCAATGTCCCTCAACCATAAACTTATGTAAGAATCAATCCTATTATGAATTATCTCCCATGTGATGTCAATCAACCTTTTTCTTATCACCAAGATGTAATCCCTTACTATCTTGGTTGATACATTAATCAAGAACCCCAATCCCTTGGTGATTCCCTTCTTAATACATACATTAAGCACTAAGATTTTAAAGATTACATCAGAGTCCTAGTTCCAATCCCTTGAATACTAGAACACTGGTGATAAAATTGCTAGTTACAGAAATAATGTAAACATTCCTGTTCTACACTACTCCCTTAATGGAAAGAATTGACAAAGACAATTTTATATCATCACATAAAAGGTAATCAGAATATTCAATCAACCATACATAAATTCATCTTTGAGTTCCATTGAAATCTAACTACAAAGGACTCTACTCAGACATAGAAAAAGAAATAACAAGAGAAGAGGAAAGATCAAACTTCATTGTCATGATGTTGAATCTTCAATCTTCAATCGCAATTACATAAAGTACACTAAACTAATACAATACTAGGACCTAAGGAATTTAGAATTCAGAGAGTAAAAAGTCAGATCAGAGGATTTATATCAAGTGTGAAGGCCCTTTGCCCTTTTATAGTTTACAAATTCCAACTGAATAACATCTAAAAACTGACATGGGTGCTAAAATGTTCCCTGTTGGACGTTTTAGCGTTCAACTTTGACGGATGCCCAACTGTTTTCAACTGTCCTCAGCGCTAAACTCTTGACTTGAACATTTTAGCGTTCAAGACCAGAATCTTTTCGAACAGCAGAGCGCTAAAACTTTTGCATTGGATGTTTTAGCGCTCGGCACCAGCAATTTTTGGCTTCATTTTGTAGCAGCGCGCTAAAATGTTCGCTTTGGACGTTTTAGCGCTCAACACTTAGAATTCTCTCATTCTTCAGAATCTTCTTACTTCTCTCATTTGCTTCTTGAGCTTCATTTCCCTACAAGAACAATATAAATTTTCAACAAAACTTTCAGAACTTGTATTTAGGACTTTCTAGGACATTGACCCCTTTTTTCCATCCATTTAATCACACAAATTAAGCTAATTCATGCTTAAAAACCTTATAAACCAAGGGTTTATCATAATTCCCAGATTTGAACATTGTTGTCCTCAGTAATGAATTTACAACAGAGAAGGACTTGAGATTCTTTATAGATGAAACTCATGAGGATAGACTTTAATTAACAAAAGTGATACATTTCATGATACAAGCTTATAACCATGCAATCTCTTATTTCCTATGATTTTCCCAACATCATTTGTGACTTTTCAACAGATTAGTATAGATGATATATAGAGACTTCCAAACAAAACACCCCCTCACTAGAAACTTCTCAAAAATTATGAGAATTTAACTCTCTTGCACTCTAGTGTTTATTTCCTCCTGTACCAACCGGGTTCAATGCGTCCTCTGGTGGCTTGAATATTTTGGTTGGGGTGTACCCCATCCGGGTTTCTCTGCCCATTCAGCTCTGCCGAAGCATTCTGGGTCAAAGTTTGTGCATTAGCATTATGTTCCCACATTCCAATGTTCTCTGTGTTTGGGCCCAACGTACTCCCAAGATTGGGCCTTACATTGTTTCTCGGGATTGTAGTCGATGTGACCCCAGGATTGGCCATTCCTTGGTTCTCTACCTCAGTAACCCGGTTTTAACGATCCGAGTTGTGGTTTCTTTCTCGGCCATTAGCATCTCTGCCTGGGGCCTCTGTCCCTCCAGACCCTGCCATTCCCATCAAGCGCTACTCCAATCGTGCATCATCCTGGTATTCTGTTCCTACATTCTTTGGAAATCTTGCCGCTGGAGGTTGTTACAATTCTCCCATTACAAAAAACAGGCATTTTGCGGCGGTTCATTTTTGGTATACGCGACGGGTACAACCGCCGCTAAATGCATTTTTGCAATTAGGGGCGGTTGTAACCGTCGCGTATACCAAAAATGAACCGCCGCTAAATGCCTGTTTTTTTGTAGTGTCCATCTCCTCCATTTGCCGCAAAACTGCAACAACCGCATTTTGAGCAAGTCTGGAATCTGGATCCACAGGTTGGGCAACGTGAGCAGCAGCTGTATCCCCAAGATGTTGGCGAGGATTATTCAAAGTTGGAACCGCAACTCGATCACGGGGTGCTGGGGTGGAGGTTGTGTCTGACACATCCTCACTGACATGAACATGATCATAATCTATTTCATTCTCAGGCTGGTTTTGAGGTTGATTCACCTCTTCCAAGACTAGATCCAGCGGCTGATTTTGAGGGTGTGGCTGTTGGCTATTACTCCTTGTTCGGACTGCCATCTTCAGTCAGAGTAGTGGGAATGTCAAATTCAAAGAAGAATTCCCCACAGACGGCGCCAATGTTTTGTCTAGGAGACAAAGATGTCCAGTCCAACGGACTGATATATTGATCTTGGATCTAATGCCCTCTCCAAGGTATCTATGAAAGAGATACTCTTGAATCAATCGGATCACTGTGCACAGTAAACAACTAACGGCTTTGCCAAAGGGTGTGTGTGTGTGCGCACAATGATAGCATAACAGTAAGAGAGAGCGTAACCTACCTTTAGGGTTTACCTTTTATTTATAGAGGTTACCTATGGGTAATATGATGTAGGCCTTTAGTACCACTGATGAGGGCCCAGGCCTGTCAGCTACGCTTTCGCATTAGGATTAGTATCCTTGATGGATACTATCCATAATTACATTTGATTTGAATCTTGGATTGCCCCTTATTAGGCCTGTCATTTAATAGGCCCTTTATACGGGTCCATAACACTGACATTTGATACATTATGCTATATTTATATTTGTTGAGAGTATATGGGTTGTCTATACCATTTTCAAATAAGAGTAAAGTCTTTTTAGGTCCCTAACAAAAAACACAGTCCCCACTTTAGCCCTTTACAAAAAAAAATTAGTCCCGAGGTCCCTAAAAAATTCAAAGTAGACCCATTTAGTTAAAATCGTGGTCCCTTATAAATTCAAAAAAGACCCACATTAGTCCCTCAAAAGGAATAAAATAGGTTCACTTTGAATTTCATAAAGACCAGACGACTGATTTTTTTTTTGTAAGGGACTAAAGTGTGGACCGTGTGTTTTGTTAGGGACCCAAAATGGGCTTTACTCTTGAAATAATCTTATTTAATGTTGTTTGAGAACATGTATAAGCATATGAAACTGAGTATTTGTATTGTTTTGATTATATGATATAATGACATGATTAATTATGTTGTCTAGTAATCAAGACAATGTTATGTATGTGAAAGCCTATGCAATGGATTTCTAGGCAATATTATTTAGGTATGTATGACATGAATGAAATTTGATAACTTAGATACCAAGAAATGTATATTCTAAGTGATACATTAAGCTTAAGAATATTCTCTTGTAATACCTAGTTCATGAAATGTGTAAGTAAGCATGTGTGTAAATTGTAAATAAGATTATTGAAGAATAAGTATTGTATATTGCAAGTAACTCGACATGCAAGTAATGATCACAAATTAATATTGAATGGAAAAAAGTTTATCCGCATTTCCACTTAATAATTTGAACGTTATTTCCTTTGCTAGTAAT
Organism: Gastrolobium bilobum; assembly: GCF_033153095.1. Lineage (NCBI taxonomy): Eukaryota > Viridiplantae > Streptophyta > Magnoliopsida > Fabales > Fabaceae > Gastrolobium > Gastrolobium bilobum. The sequence goes on along the minus strand of NW_026897243.1, from coordinate 50,453 downwards.
TAAGACTAAGCTACGCTTAATACCATCCTGATGATAATACATCGGGTGCACACAAGGTGTTACAAATGTCATATGTTCTTGTTGATGGTGGATTTGCACCATCAAATCACACAATGGGGGTGTATTTTAAAAAAGGAAAATTAACCACACACAACTTGCAAAGCATGTCATGGTGGATGTATATCGGTGTGTTCAGGATGCATATGTTCTATCTCTTGGATGGATATAGTGCACGTAATAGTCACTAGTCCAAATGGTAGGTGTGCATGTTCAAGTGGGGACGATGAATGTACGTGTTTAAAACAAGCATAAGGTTTATGTGCAACTAGTTAAAAAATGGAGACAAACCGTCTACAAGAAAATATCTCACTTCAAAAGTTCCAACTCTTCCCTCTGTCATCTTACAACCTGAACCCAAAATTAATGGGTTACCCTAAACCTAACCATAAGAATGGATCCCAAACAACACGATTTCAGCAACCCTAAACCTAATACAAGATCCGTAACCCTATAACCAGTACACTGGCCCTAACCACTAACTCAAAAAATAGTTGTGGCGAGGAATGAAAAAGCTAAACACACTTTCATGAGAACGTTCCCAAGGTGCAACCACATGGAAACCTCTGAACTTGCCTTAATATTGTTAGTACTACAGAGATACTTGTGACCCCAAAAGGACAAAAGCCATCAATCAAACAGTCACCCCACCACAGTTCGTACTAAACACCTCCATCAGGGCCTTCATATGCATCCTATCACAACCACAAAATCCACATATAAACCAGAAAGGATCAAGGAACGTAACAAGATAAGCTGCCAAGGATAAGAAGCAAGATTACAACAAAAAGGGAACAACACTGAGAAAATACAAGAACCACTGCCAAAATAAAGCTGCCAAAAAGAAAAAGAAAGAAAAGCAGTGAGACAATAGAAGAACGTTCTCAATAAAAATGTCCAAAAGGCTTCCAGTAGAAGAAAAGAAACAAACGTTCCTTGTTCTTAAACCAGTTACCTTCTATACATCATCACCTCTATCCCCATTCAATAACTTATCCATAAAAAGTCCCTTTGATTGGAGAACACAAGTACCTTTAGGAAAGTAGCAAATTAGCAAGTTTGAGGAATCACACCTGCGAGCTTACAGAGAAACACTAACCTTGAGTGATCAGTGAGTCAGAAGATCAATAAAATTCACTTACATTTGATTAAATTCTTTCTTACTCTGAAACCTATTAGTATAAGTTTATTTTTGAATAAATTTTGTTTCTCATTTGCTAAACTTGCAATGTTGAGCTTATCTTTGAAATTGGACAGCTGAGTCACTATATCTAAGTTGTTTGAGGACAACCAATAGTTAAGTTTTGGGGTATTTGATGGGACACAAATCCGTTCCCATTTGAGCTCATTTTACTAATAAATGCATCCGTTCCGCCATCTGGCATTCAATTTTTGTTGTAAAAATATGTTCCCAAATCATGGGAACAAAAGTACCAGAAGGGAACGAATCTTGATAAAATTAGCTAATAAAGCAAGCAAAAAGGGAAACGCTTTGACTTATTTGTACACCTGCTCCACTAACCTCTCTTCTGCCCCTTTTGCAGGAAAACTATGAAAAAAAGCTTCTAAAAGCAGAGAAAGAGTACAACAATCAAGAAGAAAGAAGTGTACACAACAGAGAAAGAAGAGTGCTCATTGGTTGAAAGAAAAGAAAGGCATGTGGGTTTCAGAATAAAAAGGCGAAATTCAACCCTAAGTCATCTAATCAAGCAACTTGCTTCACCAATCAGAGCACCAGTTCACCGCCTCTCTATACAATCACAGAACAACTGAAGGAAAATCACAAGACTGTCATCATCTCCTTCAGCCTATAAATAGGAGATCCCCAGACAAAGCAAGCATTGAATTCCTTAAGAAGAGATCATATAGTTCATAGTTTAAGTTTCTGTATTATAACTTGTATAGTTTTAACAATAGCTAAGTGACAATAACCCTATCCCCATTCTCCATCACCATTTGAGATTCCTCACGAGCAATCTCTATACTTCTCCATTTTATTTCTCAGTATTGTAAAACTTGTTGTTTATCAATACATGTCTGTTATTTCTCTTCTCTTCTACTCGTTATCTTCAACTTAAAACTCGGGTCTATGGGATTTCAGATTGAAATAACTATGTTTGTGTTTTCAACCATAGGCTAAGTTATTTTGTAATGGAAAAGTTGTGAAGTTCTTAAAGAACTATGTTCAAAACTCTTGCACTGAACTTTTTGTATTTCTATGATTCAAGTAATCTTAACTCTTTGAGTATCAATGGAAATTGAATGCAAACTGAGAAAGAAACTTCCTAAAGGAAGGGATTTCAGACAACTTAATCATAGGAGGAAGGCAAGATTATGGAAACAATCTTAGTGGTTGCCTTACGAATAAGGAGCCACCTTGTTCCCTAAAGGTTCTAAACTTAGTAACTATTGAAATCAAGGGAGCCATAAGAATATGGAAACTTGTGAGCCATTTAGTCCATGAGCTGAGGAATCAGAGTTGGCAATGAAAAGATCTGATCAAATTCAGAAGGGTTAAGTCTTGAGTTGAGAGCATAGCTATTTAAGAATGGAACAGTGGATCCGTTTCTCATGTTAAAAACTATTTATGTTAATCATTTCATCTTATTGTCTCTTAATTATTATTATCTTTAAATTCTGCATTTAATATCCAGTAACCACAGAACCAATTCTCCCATTATTTTAACGTTCCTCCTGAAATTAGGAAGGATTTAATGTATAACGATGCGGGGAGTTGTTTAGTGTCAATCTGAACCTACTATCTTAAGGGAACGTCCTTAAGGTATTAGGGAACGAAAGGCCAAACAGTTCAATATTGTCTTTTCTACTGCTTCAAATTCTTTTAGATTAGTTCAAAATATTATATAGAGTTACTATCCTCGTAGGAAAGATAATTTGGGAAGTAACAATCTCATTTATTACTTGATGTGTGCACTTGCGCGACTGGGTCAATATCTTGAGAAGGAATGTGTTTTCTCTTGATAGACTAAGTAAGGGAACGTCGTTAAGAGCACCAGTGTAAGAACTCGCACAGTTAAATTAGGAAATTAATTGAATAAATATGAGAATTAGGAAATAATTTTATAATTGACCCTAATAATTATGAGAAGGCTTAATTAATTATAGTAAGTGTTTAAAAATGCTGAAAGTCGCTTTTCTGACGAAAAGTGCAGATACCGGTTCTGCTCCACGGTATAAATGCGTACCGATGAAGTACCCCGAAAAATTATGAAAAGTATGTATATGTCACTAGAAAAATATATAGGACTGGAATAACAAGTTTCAGGTCGAAATAATGAGAACTGGTGCCAGAACTGATACTGGCTATGTAAAGCGCGTACCGGAAAGGTGCTGCAAAAAATAAAATAAAAATATGATAAATATTAGAAAAATGAGTAGGTTCAGAATCCTAAGTTTGGGATTAAAATGCTAAGCGTAGCTATTACCTCTAATACAGTGCGATTAAGACTTAAGTGGGTTATATAAGGGCATGACACACACTTCTAGGTCAGATTCTTGTGCCTCCTACATGTAGTTTCTGAAGGAGTTGCTGCCACCTTCTTCCATGGCCTCCCTTGCATGAAAAACTCTCCAAGTTACCTCTTTTTCCTTGATTTCTTCATCTTTAAACTAGTATACACTTGAGAGCTAGCACTGTGAGGAGGTGTGGGTGCATATTCTGAGTCTTCAGCCACTATGTGAGGTGTGGGGGCTGTTACCTTTGGTTGTGGGGTTGGAAAACCATTTTCTTTGGCCTTTGAAGCTCCAAGGAGCTACCTTGTGGAGTAAAAGACCAACCTTAAAGCTCTTTTTCGTGCCCTTGTGGAAAATGAACCTTTGGAGCTGATTGGTGAGCTCCAAGAGCCATTGTTGCTTTGTTTTGAACTTGGGTAAGTGTCATCAACCTTGAGCATGAGTTTTCTTAGTTAAAAATGAAGCCTTGATGCATGTAACAATCTTAAGTTAATAACTTGAGGTTGGGTAAGGTTAAACACACCTAAAAATGCATGTTTAAGATTCTGGAATCGCTAAAAGAGCAACCTTTGGGAAGGATATCTCGCGAAATACAGAACTGCATTCTGTCACGAAATATCCGGATATGATATCTGAATATTGGTATCCGGATATGGGCTCTGTAGATATCCAAATATGGATATCCGGATATGACATCCAGATATGATATCTGGATATGGATATCCGGATATGGCTCCGACAAATATCCGAATATTCTGGGTTTTCTAGAACAGTAACGGTACTGTTCATACAGAATGCTATTTTGGGTTTTGTGGACCCATGATTAGTTAATGTGGACTTCTGTAATAACTAAACTACGTCAGAATCAAAATGATTAAGGGCTTGTGACTTTGTGAGAAGCCTAAAGACATGAAACGTAAAGGAAAGACGTCGTCTTTATGTCTTATGCTTGTAGAGTATAAATATTGATATGATTGTTGGTCTAAAACAGATTGTGATTGTGTTGTGTGTGGACTTTGAGCTTGGTTGGACTCTTGGCTTGGATAGTTAGCTTGCAAGGTAAGCTTTCGTGTCCTCGGTTTATCCATTGTTGGTTCCACCATATCCCAAGGGGGGATGGTTTATATGCATGATGTGTTTTCATGTATTGTTTTATTGAAATGCTATTGAGCTGTTAAGTGCAAATGCCTTATGATATGTATGTGGTGTTCGCCTAGACGGGATGTGATCCTGTGAGCAGGTACGGCATGGGCGCGTATTGTGTGGGTAGTAGACGTATTCCTGCATCTCTCTGGCCAGTAGATTAGGTATAACACACATAACATGATTATCTGCTGCATTGCACTGCTTTGGAACTTATACTGTTAAACTGCTTTTGGAACTTATATTGCACATGTAAGTGAGCTTGGGGTGGAAGGTCCTTGAGGACCCCTTGTCTTACTGAGATTTCTGTTTAGAGATCTCACCCCACGTTTGGGGCACAAATTTCTGGTTTAGGTATCCCTGGGGTTGAGACCTCGGGCGGCAGGAGGCCGAAGCTGAGTTGAGGTGTTTGATGTTATGCTGATATGACTGGCTGTTATTCTGATTTACTGTCTTTATTATTATGATATTGTTGTTGAGACTTGTTGGGCTTGTGCCTTATTTGGTGAGCATGGGGATTGTCCATGCCACATTGACTTGACTTTATGCTTTTAGATTCGAGTTGTATAATTGTATCAGGATTATATCCGGTCTACGTGCTGTAGTTCCGTGACTTAGATACTCACTTATTATATATGAGGTTATTCAGTGTAGATAGTTGTCTTTTGCAATTTACATACAGGTAATGTTTTGGAAATGAATTAAGTAATTCAACTTGGTAATGATAATGACGTCATAATTGAAAAGAAAAAGATATTCCGCAATTTTAATTAAGCGTGGCTTAAATACGATGACATGTTAACAAACCGGGTATACTCGGAGTGTTACATTTTATTGTATCAAAGCATTTTCTAGAGAAAAGCCTGTATGTATTACAATAACTTAGGATGTTGTGTTGTGTGTCTGTCTTGTGTGTTTCCTCTGTTGGGTTTTGCTATGATGGTGCATGTGTGATCACATTGCGTGGGCCTGATCAACTCATTATTTGTGTAACTTGTGCAGAGTCATGGTAATGCCTAAGAGAAACTGAGAGAAGAACGAGGATCAACCTGATCCTGTCCTGACTGTATTAGCTGAGATGCAGGCGGCTAGACTAGCCGATCAGGAGGTCGCTAGATTGGCCAACCAGGCTATGATGGATGTCATTAGAGAGACAAACCGGAAAGCCATTGAAGATGTTGTAGAGACGAATCGACTGGCGTATATGACCATGGTTTGGGTCGTATTGGAGGAGATGAGGATTGGCCGTCATGACGGCCAACATCCTCCACTGCCACCACCTCCATCCCCACAGCAGTGTGGGAGTGGAGTTAGAGAGGTGTTAGTTGGGAATGAATCCTCACTGCTTAAGTGCATCCCGTGTGGAAAGACTCATACGGGTACTTGCTGGCAAGGACAAAAGTATGTTTCAGATGTGGCAAGCCTGGTCACCTTATCAAGAGGCACGCTGCCAAGGTGGAGCGAGCTGCAGGAATACAAAATGTTTCAGTATGTCACATAGAAAGGATAGCTGGATCAACCTCTAAAGACTTCGATACTTGCATTCAGTAGGACAGTGATCTCGGGAAGATTCGTGTGAATCACGAGGCAACGAAAGTCAAAGAGTCTGAGGCTAAGGGAAACAGTGGTTCCACTTCCTGGAGGGACAGGAAGTTTGGAGGCAAAAATAAAGGGAAGCAGCTATAGGTCAAACAATTGTGCAAGAAATTCAAGAGGTCTGCTACTCTGACAGACAACTTTGCTAGACCGGTTATTATCTCGAAGTGTATAGGTTGCGGAAAGGAGCATTTGGGACGATGTGCTACTGTAGAGTTACTATATTACAAGTGTGGGAAGAATAGCCATATAGCCAAAGATTGTTATACTTTAGTTGATAAGGCTGCAGCAGTTTAGGCGGCTCCTCTTCAGATGATTCCTGCACCACCAGAGACTGATCAAGTTTATACGTCGGCTAGTCAGCAGACAGACTGAGCTCCCCACCTTGCAAGAGGTATAACTCATGTTGGAGATACTTTGGTGATGTATTATTTGACTTAGGGACGGTGCATTTATTTATTGCGAGTCCGATTGTTGTGGGGCTAAACTCGTCCATAATTGAGCTTTCTCCATTTTCGAGGGTTATTACCACTACGGAAGAGAAATGCGATACTTCATCTATTTATTTGGAAGTGGTATTTTAGTTGGATGGCCGAGACTGCGTAGCAGGTCTTAATTGTCTACCCATGGTCAATATCATTTGGGTATGGACGGGCTGTTGAGAAATTGTGTGTTGAATTGTTGTGATTGTATAATATGATGTATGAATTATGTTTATACATTGAATGTTGTATTGAAGTGTTTGATAATATAACCTGAGGAACTAGGTTGATTGAGTGGGTTATTGGCCATCAGAGTATTGTGGACTATCCCTGGAGGGGATGTATCCGAAGAGGGTGCCTCTGAAGAGTTTGATAGGACACTCAGTTGATGTGTAGTTCATTGAGTGGTCCTTGTGTACGAGGTACACTGGAGATTGGTATGCCTACTAGTTTCTTGGTCGATAACCTATGTCATGGGTTTCCTTTGGGGATGGGATCCTAAGAGTGTTGACTCTTGGAAGTTCCATGAGGGCACCGATTTGAGTTTGACTCATCGGGTGATCCGGGTGCACGAGGTGCACAGATCGATCAATTTTAGTTTGCCTCATGGTATAATAATGCATTAAGAGACTTGAAATATGAATTTAAACTCTACAACCGCCAAGTGGTGGGAGGAGTAAAATATATGTAGAGTGATATGATAAGTTTGGCATAAAAGGTAAGATGCCTTATGCCATTATAGTTCGTGATGGTGCTTTACGTTAAAAACGTAAGAGAAGATATCTTATTGCTGGTGTGTAAGGAACACTCTCTAGTCAGGTTTGTTGAGAATGTGAAATTCTCTTTAAGGAGTTAAGTGTGTAACACTTGGACTTTGTGGCAAGGCCACGCGCGATCTGACATATGCGAGGCAAGTGTATGTATAGTTAGTTTTATGGGTTGAGTGTCTCCATGACTCTAAGTTAACATGAAATTAGTCATCTGTTTCATAGGTAGATTGCATGTGAACACCACGAATACTACTAAGCATGAAGTAAATGCCATGAACTGTGTTAATACATCGATGTTGTACCATCATTTATTGACTTTCGATTTTGCAGATGCCATGGAGATTGAGGGATGATGTTGCATAGAGTATTTATTTATTATGTTATTTGAATTGGAAAATTTTGCAGGTGTACGTGAACTAAGGTACGTTACTATATGGATTGGTATATCAATTAACATGTATTGACTGAAATGAACATGAATATGATTATGTACTGCGAAAGTAACATGATGTTATTTGAAAGTATAAATTATAGAAATTGTAAGTCAGGTCGAGGTAGAGTCATGGAATAGGACCTAAACTCACCCAAGTTGTTGTGAGGAATAGAGTTTGTGGGGTCAGGTCACCTCTATTGATAGAGTGACTGGTGATCCCAGAGAATTGAATGACGATTCTGTTGATATTGAGAAGTCTCGAGATCTGTTAGTGACCTCTTTGTTTGGGGGTGCACTTCTCGAAATGGAAACCGTGCAAGTTGAAAATGAGCTCATGGAAAAGATCAAAGAGGCACAAGTGCAGAGAGAGTGCCTAGATTACGTAAAGAACCATGATGGTGTGTCTTGGAATGAGAATGGTCTGTTGACTTTCCAGAAGAGGATTGTGGTTTCTCGAGGTCCTTTGACGAAGGAGGTGATGACAGAGGCTTATAAGGGCCAGTTTACTTTCCACCCTGGTGCTACAAAGATATACCAGGACTTGAAGAGGAATTATTGGTAGCCGGGCATGAAGAAGGACATAGCAGTCTATGTGTTCAAGTGCTTGATTTGCCAGAAGGTGAAGATAGAACACCAAAAGCCGTCTGGTAAACTTCAACCTTTTGAGATTCCGGAATGAAAATGGGAGAGCATTTCCATGGACTTCGTGGTGGGATTGTCGAAGACTCAGGCTGGTTGTGACTCTATCTGGGTCATTGTGGACAGATTGACGAAGTCTGTCCACTTTCTTCCGGTAAAGGTGAGCTTCACTACTGAGCAGTTGGCCAGACTGCATGTTCGCAAGATTGTGAGACTTCACGGGGTGCCCGAAAGTATTATCAGTGATAGGGACCCGAAGTTCACATCTCGGTTCTGGGAGGCGCTGCAGGGAGCTTTTGGTACTCAGTTGAGATTGAGTACATCCTATCACCCTCAGACTAACGGATAGACTGATCGGACCATCTAGACATTGGAGGACATGTTGAGGGCTTGCACTTTGGAGCATGGTTCAACATGGGATAGGTACCTGCCATTGGTGGAGTTTTCATACAACAACAGTTTCCATGCTAGCATGGGCATGGCACCCTACGAGGCGTTGTATGGTATGAGGTGTCAGACTCTGACTTGCTGGTCTGAGATTGGAGATAAGGAGTTGTTTGGCTTGGACTTTGTCCAAGATACTACCCAGCAGATCCAGTTGATCAGAGAGAAGCTGAAGCAGGCGCAGAATCGCCAAAAGAGTTACTACGATGTCAAGCATCGCCCACTGGAGTTCAGTGAGGGTGAGCACGTATTTGTGAGACTTTCACCTGTCACCGGTGTTGGTCGGGCCCTCGGAGTGAGGAAGCTGAGCCCGCGATTCATTGGGCCATACCAGATCCTTGGTAGAGTAGGACCTGTTGCCTACCGGCTTGCCTTGCCTCCGAACTTGACAAACATCCACGACGTGTTTCACGTGTCTCGACTGCGGAATTATGTAGTGGATCCCTCGCACGTGGTGTAACCGGATGATGTGGAGGTCCGGGAGAACTTGAAAACTCCCGTCGGACCACTCAAGATTCTCGATCGCGACGAGAAGAAGCTGAGGAGCAAGATTATTCCGATGGTCAAAGCGCAATGGACGGGAAGAACTCCTGAAGAGTGCACTTGGGAGCGAGAAGACGAGCTTCTCCGGCAGTACCACGACTTCCGAGACAGGTATGTTTCTGATTTTGAGGACACAATCCTTAAAAAGGTGGGGTGAATGTAAGAACCCGCACCGTTAATTTAGGAAATTAATTGAATAAATATGAGAATTAGGAAATAATTCCATAATTGACCCTAATAATTATTAAAAGGCTTAATTAATTATAGTAAGTGTTTAAGAATGCTGAAAGTCGCTTTTCTGACGAAAAGTGCAGATACCGGTTCTGCTTCACGATATAAATGCGTACCGATGAAGTATCCCGGAAAATTATGAAAAGTATGTATATGTCACTAGAAAAATATATAGGACTGGCATAACAAGTTTCAAGTAGAAATAATGAGAATTGGTGCCAAAACTGATACTGGCTATGTAAAAGCGCGTACCAGAAATGTGCTGCGAAAAATAAAATAAAAATATGATAAATCTTAGAAAAATGAGTAGGTTCAGAATCCTAATTTTGGGATTAAAATTCTAAGTGTAGCTATTAGCGCTGATACAGTGTGATTAAGACTTAAGTTGGCTATATAAGGGAATGACACACTTCTAGGTCAGATTCTTGTGCCTCCTACATGCAGTTTCTGAAGGAGTTGCTGCCACCTTCTTCCATGGCCTCCCTTGCATGAAAAACTCTCCAAGTTACCTCTTTTTCCTTGATTTCTTCATCTTTAAACTAGTATACACTTGAGAGCTAGCATTGTGAGGAGGTGTGGGTGCATATTCTGAGTCTTCAGCCACTGTGTGAGGTGTGAGGGGCTGTTACCTTTGGTTGTGGGGTTGGAAAACCATTTTCTTTGGCCTTTGAAGCTCCAAGGAGCTACCTTGTGGAGTAAAAGACCAACCTTAAAGCTCTTTTTCGTGCCCTTGTGGAAAATGAACCTTTGGAGCTGATTGGTGAGCTTCAAGAGCCATTGTTGCTCTGTTTTGAGCTTGGGTAAGTGTCATCAACCTTGAGCATGAGTTTTCTTAGTTAAAAATGAAGCCTTGATGCATGTAACAAGCTTAAGTTAATAACTTGAGGTTGGGTAAGGTTAAACACATCTAAAATTGCATGTTTAAGATTCTGGAATCGCTAAAAGAGCAACCTTTGGGAAGGATATCTCGCGAAATACAGAACTGCATTCTGTCACGAAATATTCGGATATGATATCGGAATATTGGTATCCGGATATGAGCTCTGTAGATATCCGAATATGGATATCCGGATATGGGCTCTGTAGATATCCGCATATGGATATCCGGATATGACATCCGCATATGCATATCCGGATATGGCCCCGACAAATATCCGGATATTCTGGGTTTTCGAGAACAGTAATGGTACTGTTCATACAGAATGCTATTTTGGGTTTTGTGGACACATGATTAGTTAATATGGACTTCTGTAATAACTAAACTAAGTGAGAATCAAAGTGATTAAGGGCTTGTGGCTTTGTGAGAAGCCTAAAGACATGGAACGTAAAGGATTGGTGGGTCAGAATCTATGTGTTGTGTAGAGGACCCCTTGTGTGCCTCATTTTCGGATTTGTGGTGCATTAGAGGTATACTTGATCATAACTCTTGTCATTTTGATGTTTTAATCTTGTTTAAGCAATTAAAAATCATAACTTGAACCATTTGATAAAAGGAATGTGTTTCTGGGTTCATATCATGTTAATAAACATCTGTTTAAGGAGTTCTTGGACTCCAGATCGAGTTTGGATCATTGGAGGTCGATTTTACCTTCAAAACTCAGTTTTCTGCATTCTGTCGAAGAAGTATTCGAATACTTTTTGGGCAGTATTCGAATACTTTTCTGGGAAAATGCAGTAATCGAATACTTCGCGAGACAACAACGACCTAGTTTAGTAAAATTGTGATATCTTGAGCTAAGAGCTCTAAATTGAGTGAGGTTTGGACCTATGTGAAGCTAACACATAGGGATACAACCCTGTAAATTTTCAGATCCATTAGATAAGTGGATTTTTCTCAGTGTATGTTTTAAGTCGAGACCCTATTGCTGGAAATTCAGCTTGTTGTAGGAACTTTGCAAAAATCATAACCGGAGTTATACAACTCCGATTGAGGCATAAGATATGTCGTTGGAAATATTGAGATGTCTAGTTTAACATAGTAAAATCTTAGAGTATTTGATAAAGAGTTGCAACATTAGTTTTAATCTGGTAGTGGAATACCCCTTTGCAGGAGTATGGGAATACTTTTCTGGGAAGAAAAGTATTCGGATACCTTTGAAGAAGTATTCGAATACTGGAAAGTATTCGAATACAGTGAGGTTTGGTATTCGGATACTGTGCTATTCAGATACTGGGGGGAAAATTATTCGGATACTTTGTAGTATTCGAATACTTAAATGAAAGTAATCGAATACTTTCTGGAGAGCTGGAGTATTCGAATACTAGTCGTGGAGTATTCGAATACCTCCTGCAGAAAATGCATAAAATGACTTATAATGAGATGGAAAGCCTTAATCACTTAATGTAACCTTGATAGATGGTTATTGATGATTACTTACTGTATAAACAGATTGTGATTGTACTGTTTGCGAGCTTTGAGCTAGTGTGGACTCTTGGCTTGGATAGTTAGCTTGCAAGATAAGTTTTTGTGTCCTCGGTTTAACCATGTTGTGGTTCCACCATGTCCCATGGGGGTATGGTATATGCATGCTGTGTTTCATGCTTTTGATGTTTTGAAAATGCTGTTGAGCTGTTATATGCTAGTGTCTTTAAGATATGCATGTGGTGTTCCACTTATACGGTAAGCCTGAGTATGTGGTACATACAATATGGTGAGGCTGTGGGTGAAGTACAAGTGATGTTCCTTGTACTATCTGTAGGGGATAGACGTATACTTATTCCTGCATTTCTCTAGCTAATAGAATAGTATCAACACACATGTCATGAATATCGGTTGTACTGCATAGTTTTGAGAACTTATACTGATGTAAATGCTGTTAGAACTTATATTGCACATGTAAGTGAGCTTGGGGTGGAAGATCCTTGAGGACCCCTTGTCTTACTGAGATTTCTAGTTTAGAGATCTCACCCCACGTTTGGGGCGCTTATTTCAGGTTCAGGTAATGTTGAGACCTCAGGCGGTAGGAGGCTGGAGCTGAGTTAGATTTGCTGTTATTTATGCTGACATGTTGGATGCTGGATTTGCATGCTGATTATATGTTTATAGCTTCAGTTTATGTTTATGGAGTTTTATGTTGAAACTTGTTGTTTACGCTGTTTATTTGGTGAGCATGGGGATTGTCCATGACACCTAGTATTGTTTATGTCTTGAGTCTGTTGGGAGTTGTAATAATGTATTAGGATATTTTCCGGATTACGAGATGTAATGCCGTGATTTAGATACACACTTTATTTATATATTGAGTAATTTCAGTAGATGTCTTATTGCAATTTACATACAGGTGATTTTTTATGAAATTGATTAAGTAATCAACTTGGCTAAGTTTAATGACGTCATAATTGAAAAGAAAAAGAATATTTCACAATTTTAATTAAGCACCGCTTAATACGATGTAATGTTAATATTTCGGGTATACACGGGGTGTTACAGGCGTCGTCTTTATGTCTTATGCTTGTAGAGTATAAATATTGATATGATTGTTGGTCTAAAACAGATTGTGATTGTGCTGTGTGTGGACTTTGAGCTTTGTTGGACTCTTGGCTTGGATAGTTAGCTTGCAAGGTAAGCTTTTGTGTCCTCGGTTTAGCCATTGTTAGTTCCACCATATCCCATGGGGGGATGGTTTATATGCATGATGTGTTTTCATGTATTGTTTTATTGAAATGTTATTGAGCTGTTAAGTGCAAATGCCTTATGCTATGTATGTGGTGTTAGCCTAGACGGGATGTGATCCTGTGGGCAATAACGACATGAGCACGTACTGTGTGGGTAATAGACGTATTCCTGCATCTCTCTTGCCAGTAGATTAGTTATAACACACATGACATGATTATCTGCTGCATTGCACTGCTTTTGGAACTTATACTGTTAAACTACTTTTGGAACTTATATTGCACATGTAAGTGAGCTTGGGGTGGAAGATCCTTGAGGACCCCTTGTCTTACTGAGATTTCTGTTTAGAGATCTCACCCCACGTTTGGGGCACATACTTCAAGTTCAGGTAACCCTGGGGTTGAGACCTCGGGCGACAGGAGGCCGGAGCTGAGTTGAGGTGTTTGATGTTATGCTGATATGACTGGCTGTTATTCTGATTTACTTCCTTTATTATTATGATGTTGTTGTTGAGACTTGTTGGGATTGCGTCTTATTTGGTGAGCATGGAGATAATTCCATGCCACATTGACTTGACTTTATGCCTTTAGATTCGAGTTGTATAATTGTATCAAGATTATGTCCGGTCTACGTGCTGTAGCTCCGTGACTTAGATACTCACTTATTATATATGAGGTTATTCAGTGTAGATAGTTGTCTTTTGCAATTTACATACAGACAATGTTTTGGAAATGAATTAAGTAATTCAACTTTTAATGATAATGACGTCATAATTGAAAAGAAAAAGATATTCCGCAATTTTAATTAAGCGTGACTTAATACGATGACATGTTAATAAATCGGGAATACACGGGGTGTTACAACCAGCACCCATCATATACTAACTGAAAATAAAATAAAAAAACCATTAAATTTTTAATTTTCCTTACCTAAAGGGAGTAGTGTAAGAACCTGCACCGTTAATTAAGGAAATTAATCAGTTAATTATGAGTTTAATGAGATAATTGCATAATTGACCCTAATAATTATTATGAGGCTCTAATAATTATAGTAAGTGAGTAATAATGTTGAAAGTCGCTTTTCTGACGAAAAGTGCAGATACCGGTTCTGCTAGTCGGTATAAATGTGTACCGAAAAAGTATCCCGGAAAATTATAATAAGTGCATGATAATTACTAGAATAATATGTAGGACTTGTAAGACGAGTTTCAAGTTAAAATAATGAGAACTGGTGCCAGAAACTGGTACTGGCTATGAAAAGCGCGTACCGAAAAGGTGCTTCGAAAAATATAAGAAAAATATGATAATTATTGTAAAATTGAGTAGGTTAAGAATCCTGAGTTTGTGATTAAAATGCTAAGCGTAGCAATTAAAGTTAATACTGTGTGTTAGTGACTTAAACCGCCTATATATAGTGCTTGGCATTAAAACCTAGGATGATACTCAGCCATTTGGACCTGAGTGGCTGCTGGTGGCTGCTGCTCTTTGCCTTCTCCACCATTTCTTGACCTTTCTTGTAGCTTTTCTTCACATTTCCTTCACCAATCATCCTTGTGTGAGTGAGATAGAGCCTTGAGAGTGGGTGGGAGACCTTCTTGCTGAGTTGGAGTTGCTGTGTGAGGGGTTGTGGTTGTTGCCTCTGTGTTTGTGAAGGGAGTACACCTTTGGCTTGGCATTTGTGGTGCCAAGGAGTCATCTTTTGGTGCAAGAACCAACCTTTGGTGTGGTATTTTCGTGCTCCTTGCAAGTCAGTATATTTGGAGCTGTTTGGTGAGCTCCAAGAGCCTTCCATTTTTGAGTTTGAAGCATTGGTGAGTTGCCTAACCTTGATCATGAGTTTAAATGGTTTAAAGGTGATGTCTTTGCATGTAAATGGGTTAAGCAAGTAACCAACTGGTATGTGGACCTAAAACAGATTTAAAATGCATGCTTTGACATTTTAAAGTGTTAAAAGTGGTACCTTGGATGGATATCTTCGCGAATGCAGAAGCTGCTGTCTGTCGCGAAATATCCGGATTTGTGTATCCGGATATTGATATCCAGATATGGTATCCGGATATGGGGTCTTTGATATCCGAATATGGATATCCGGATATGATATCCGGATATTGATATCCGGATATGCCCCCGACATATATCCGGATATTCTGGAATTTCGAGGAACAGTAAGGTACTGTTCATACAGAACTGAGCTATGGATTTGTGGACCCTATTTTGATGGAGTTGAACTTCTGTAAATACTTAACTAAGTCAGAATTAAGTGATTAAGGGCTTATGGCTTTGTGGGAAGCCTTAAGACGTAAAACGTAAAAGGAAAACGTAGTCTTTATGTTTATGCTTTGGAGCTATGAATGTTGATATGCTTGCTGGTCCTAAATCAGATTGTGATCTGCTGTGTTTGGACATTGAGCTTGTGCGGACTTGACTTGGATTGATTGCTTAAGAGGTAAGCTTTCGTGTCCTCGGTTTAGCCATGTTGTGGTTCCACCATGTCCCATGGGGATATGGTTATATGCATGCTGTGTTACATGCTTTGGATATTTGAAATGCTGTTGAGCTTTATGTGTAACGACTTTTAATATGCATGTGTTGTTCCATCTTGACGGTAAGCTTGAGTATGTGGTGTCATACAAGATGGTGATCCAGGGTGGATGCAAGTGGCGTCTTGCACTATGTGTGGGTATTTGGCGTATATAAATCCTTCATTTCTCTGGCCAGTAGAATAGAATTGACACACATGACATGATTATCTGCTGCATTGCACTATTTTAGAACTGATGATGATAAACTACTTTTGAACTTATATTGCACATGTAAGTGAGCTTGGGGTGGAAGATCCTTGAGGACCCCTTGCCTTACTGAGATTTCTTATTTAGAGATCTCACCCCACGTTTGGGGAATGCTTATTTCAGGTTCAGGTAGTATGGGGACTGATGCCTCTGGCGGCAGGAGGCCAGAGCTTAGTTGATGATATTGCTGTTAGTTATGCTGACCTGTATGAATGCTGGATTTGGATGCTGTTATGTTTTCTGCACTTATATGCTTATGTTGCTGTTGTTGAGACTGATGTTGGGCTTTGTTGCCTTATTTGGGTGAGCATGGGGTTTGTCCATGCCACTTTGTGGTTAGTACTTTTAGTTGGAGTTGTATAAACTGTTAGATGGTCCGGTCTACGTTTTG
This sequence comes from Gastrolobium bilobum, assembly GCF_033153095.1. Taxonomy (NCBI): domain Eukaryota; kingdom Viridiplantae; phylum Streptophyta; class Magnoliopsida; order Fabales; family Fabaceae; genus Gastrolobium; species Gastrolobium bilobum. Next base: position 33,849 of record NW_026897243.1, on the reverse strand, counting down.
TAGTTCCATGACTAGAGACTCTTACTTATGTTATTTAATTAATGAGGTATTTCAGTTAGCTGTTTATTGCAATGTACATACAGGAGATGTTTTGAAAATGGTTAAGTAATCAAGTTGGTAATGATTAATGACATCATAATTGAAAAGAAAAAAAATATTTCGCATTTTTAATTAAGCGCAGATTAATACGATTGATGCGTAAAATCGACAAGTGCACCGATCGTACCAAGTAATAAAGAGTGAGTAGAGTATCGTCTCCACGAGGATTGAGACACCTAAGTTGTTATAACTATTCCTCTCTTGTTGGATTAATCAAAATAGGTTGAGAATGATTGTAGTTCATGAAACAAACTAAAACAATTAAAGTAAAAATGTAAATGATTCCAAAAGTGTTTTCAGAATGTAAGAACAAAAGATTAAGGATTGGGAAAATATTTGAGAAAATATTGCGGTAAGAGAAACAAACACCTTTCTGATCCCCACCTTGCAACTTGGATTACGTTTACATTTACCTATTCAATTGATCGAACAATTCATCATCTTTTATATGATTAGTTAAGCCCTAATCCCTTAGTGATCTTAACCTTGTCAACTCTATTAGAATCCTAATCCCTTAGAAATCCCTTTTCGAGTTAACCCTTAGAATCAATGAACCTTTAACGTTCGCTGTTCATGTAGCCTATCCTTAGTGCGTACATGAACAATTATCTTATTCTTTGTCAGGAATTAGAATTCCAACATCCATATCGAAAACCCTAACCCTCGCAATCCTACTAGATTGATCAGTTCCAATAGAATTATAAAATGACGAACAAGAAAAGATAAACTCAATTAAAATAGATAAACATAAATTTCAACCAAGGTACAAGGGGTTCACATCAAGGGTTGTGACCCTTACCACAATGATAAAACTAGCCAGACATATTCATGTCTGACAAAATAACAATAAAAGAAAATAGCATTTAAAACCTAGAAGAGAAAAGGAAGATGAAGCTCTTCCGTCTTGATGATCGAATCATTGAATCTCCAAGAAGCTCCAAGGAATCTCCACGCTCTTTGTTGTTTTCTCTTCTCGATCATCCAAGAGTTCTTTCTTCTTCTATTTCTGATCCTTTTATTAGGTTTTAGGAAAACTTATTTTCACTTGCACTCCAATTGGGCCTTATTTTGGCTGATTCACAGTAAAAATTAAATCGCCCAAGCACGGGGCGCCAAGCCTGGCGCCCCAAACTTGGGAGAAACAGAAGCTGAGTCGAACACTGGCGCCCCGGGTGCCGCCTCCCGCGCGCCGTGCTCCGCCACCCGCGCACCGTGCGCCGTGCGCCGATACTCGCGCCTAGTGCGCCGCCGAAACAGAAGCTACCCAACGATTTGGCGCCTCGTGCGCCAGGTACCGCGCCTCGTGCGCCTGTCTCGCGCTTCGTGCACCTGTCTCGCGCCTCGTGCGCCAGCGTGAAATTTGGTTTATCTGATTTTGCTTCTTTTTGCGGCGTTTCCTGCTATTTAAACATATAACTTGAGTGAGAGCATGATTGAGAAGGAATAATCAATATTTCTTGCATTTAAAGAATATTTTCACACATTTATGATTAATTCCTTACTTCTTTTAAGTTAGAAAACATCATATGCTACACTCACATCAACGATAGTATGATAACATTATCGGATATATACGGGGTGTTACAAGTAGCACTATCATAACGACAGAGGGAAAGGGAGTGCTACACTGTACAATTTAAAAGCATAAGATAAATGAGAACCCAATTTCAAATTTAATTATGAGGAAGATTTATTCACGAGGAACAATCTCAATGTGTGTCTCAGCAGTGTTCCCAATTATTTTTTCCCCTATACATGATTTCAGTAGGCTTAAGTAACATCACAATTGAAAGCCTACTTATTTCTGAAACTCAAGTACAGCCAAATAAGGATCAATACAGAAGGCACGGAAATGAGAAAAACCAGCAGAAGTGGCAAGATGTTTAAATTGTTGTTCAGTCCTATGCTTCCCCTTAGTTTTATACATTGTCATTATGAATATGTCACCCCCAAGCAATGCTCTTGTTCTTTGACTCTCATCGGTCAACTCCGGCACCACCGGCTCGCAAGCAATCAATTTTCCGTTCACCGGAAGTGCCTTATAACAATTCTCGAAGACCTGCTTGCATTCTTCATCTGTCCATGCCAAAAATATCCACTGCAAATTCAATGAAGAGGGAAAAGAATAGATGTATCATATCATGTATTGATGTATTAAAATTTCTCATGTTACAAATTAATTATTTTAAAAAAGTTATAAAATTAGAATTATATTTGATTTGGAACTTCTGTGATTTTAATTGTGTATATGTAAAAATTCAAATAATATTACTCGAGTGAATCTTATTTTTATAAGTTTCGTTGACTTGTATCTGTATAACACGGGTTAGTAAAATAAGAATTTAAAATTATTACATGAAAAGTACAAGAATTTGACACCTTCACAATTTTAAAAGTATTTGATACTTTATTATTTATGCAATTAAAATAATTAATAAATGTCATCTTGATTTCTTAAGAGCATGTTTTCATATAACCTTATTTTTAATTTTAAAAAATAAGAAATTTCCCTTTATTAACTTAGTTAAGTTATCTATTCTAGTGATCAATGTATTCATTTACACAAAATGAGTTTAGCTAATATATAATACGTTTAATAACATGAAAGTTAATTTTCCAATTGATTCGTATTGCCGTATGTTTTAGTGAACTAGCTATAAACATGAAATTTAATTATAGAATTCAATTGAAATTATTCACTTTTAATAACACCAACAGCAAGTACAATCAATTTATTTACAAATATAACAATAACATTGCATATATATATATATATATATATATATATATATATATATATATATATATATAACTTTTATAATCGAATTATAATTGAACTTATATCAATTTTCACAAATATATATACTTTAACGATGCCACATCAACAGGTATGACATATGTGAAACCAAAAGCGACGGGTACTTCGAATAAAGTTAGGTACAATTGGCTAAGGATTTGGTCCATATCCCACAAGGTATAGATTCAAATCTAATTGATGGATGTGAAAATTTTATTGGTGGGTGATATGTAATCTCTCTAGAAAATTCTCAAAGAGATTGAAAGGTCTTTTTTGACCCTATCTGTGTCTCACCAAAAGAAAAAAAAAAAAAAGCGACGTGTAGTTAATACTTTTCCAAATATAATTTACCGGTTCTTAAAGTTGTCAATTTAATTATTCCGTTTATGAAAACTTGAATAGATGTCGTTTTTTTTAACAGATAATAGGAAATATATGTTGAATAACATTACTCATTACTTGTAACACCAACTTTGCAGTTATTTATTTTTGGAATATAGTTTCTCAATGTTTTCTTGAATACTATTTCGTGAACGAATAGTTTAACGTGCGAGAGAGGCACCTTCATGAAGATAGCATCCCCAGCCGGAACTGATTCTAACGCGTCACCACCGACATGAGTTATACCTACAATATATAAGCCACAACACAAGTAGCTAGGTTAATGTTATGATAAGAACAACAAGTCAAAACCCACACATTCCAAAAGGGAAGTGACCCAAACCTGGAAACTGTGGTGCAAGAGCCACCATATCGGGAAGATCATAGTTGATGCCCTTAAGTATATTTGGGTATTTCTCCATTATCATGTGGAGACTCACACCAGAATTGCCACCAACGTCAACTAGTGTCTTCACCCCTTGGAAGCCATCGTAGAGCTCCAACATTTCCCTCATGAAGGGTACGGACATCCCAGATAAGGACTTATATATCAAATCCATTATATCTGGCTGCTTCATGTAATGTGCTATTGCTGATTCTCCGTTCGCCTTCTCGAATGGCTCCACCGTTGGATCCTCCACTGCCTCCCCCACCAACGGCCAAGCTCGCATCAAGGCATCCTATATATGCACATCTCAAAAACACGCACATTCCCCACTTGAGAATCATATAATATAAGGATGTATAAGATATATATAGAACTGTTGGGAGTGATGAAAATAAACAAATCCTTATCATCAAATCATCCTTATTAATGATATTATTTCTAATGTCCAAAAAAAATGATATATTTTTTTTGGTGATAAAAAAAAAGATATTATTTCTTACTTTCTAATTAAAAAAAGGGATTTAATCATATCATATTTAAAGATATTAAGATTGCTTAAAAAATCCAATAACTTCATTTTAAGATTATGATCATTTATAATTTCACTATAAGTATCTCATTTCATTTCACATGTTATAACCATTTTTCATTAAAAACTTAAAGTGAAAAAGGACTCTTTTTAATTTTAAAAGCGTGAATACCTTTTAGGTCCTTGACAAAAAATATTATTTTCGTTTTAGTCCCTTACAAAAAATAATTAGTTTCGGGGTCCCTAACAAATTCAAAGTGGATCCATTTAGTTGAAATCGTGGTCCCTCACAAATTCAAAAAAGACCCATATTAGTCCCTTAAAAGAACTAAAATGGGTCCATTTTGAATTTGTTAGAAACTTCGAGACTAATTATTTTTTGTAAGGGAGTAAAGTGAGAACCGTGTTTTTTGTTAGGGAGTCAAAAGTGTATTTACTCATTTTAAAATTAGAGTAAAACGGTTGGCTGCTAGCTGCCACCATCTTCTGCTAGAATTTTCAACAAAAAACAAAACATGATTATATATTTATTTACACATTCTCAGATCATATTTCATTATTATTTTGTATTTAAAAATCTTGAAAATTTATGGTAACAAAAAAATTAACCTGATGGTGCTGGAGCACGTAGGGCGCGTAGGATAGACCTTCGTCATCGGCAACAAGAGTTTTGCCAACATCGGTAAGGAAGTATTTTCTTTCGCCGGTGCTGCTCAAGTGCTCGGAAAAAATGTCATAAGTGGTGAGCAAGCGGAGGACGCGCTGGAGGTTCTCGGCATCAGGGCCGCCATGGGGGCGAATGCGGGCGATAATCTGGGAGGCGGAGAGGGGAGTGTTGGAACCAGCTTGCCATATGGTGTCGGGTACCTTCATATTGATGACGGCAACGAGAGACATTGGGACACTCATCATGTGTGCTATTTCCAAAATGGCAAGTCTCTCTTTGTTTTGAGACCTTGTTAGTGTAACCTCCTTCTTCATCTCCATTATTTGTTACTCCTCTTCAAACTCACAAGGGTTTTTTTTTGTGCTTTTAAATGCTAAGTTGAAAAAAATACAACACAAATTTATAAGCACTAAAACATACTACTATTGATTGCTCCATTGTTGGCATTTGGCAATAGATAAAAACACCACTCACACCACCTTTATTTGTTTATTTAGAAAAGTTAATTTGGGTTTAACTTTAATGCACCTTTAATACAAAACTTTTGCTGTACTGCCATCTAATTAATCACGTGCTAAATTATTGAAGAAGTATTACCATAGGCGCTAAATTCTGAATTGTTTTATATATATATATATATATATATATATATATATATATATATATGGTATTTTAATAATATTTATAGGCTATTAGAGCTAAAAATTAGTCTCTCCTTCAAATTAAAAAAACTTAAAGAAAATCCTCTCCGCCACCCAATTTTTCCTTGTTTTTTCCATTCTACAGTTTCCTTTTCTCTCTATTTTTTGCCCTTTAAATAAATAAAAGTGTGGTAGAGTTATTGTTTCCTTTGCTTAAGAAATCAGTTCCTTTTAGTCCTTGCATTACAAATCAACAAACACTGGTTTGTACTTTATAGATAGCATAAGGTAAGCAATTTTTGTTGTGTTTATAATCTTAATTTATTCTATTTGAAATTAAAAGAAAATAATTTCCGCTTTAAAAAAATGGTACAAAAATTTTCAGTCATTTAACATTGTCATTGATTAGATTCATAACTTCTTAATGTGAAACAGTAACATAATAATTTCAATGCTTAGTAATTTCAATTCATAACTATTTTGTACTTAGTACTCATAACTTCAATACTTAGTAATATAGTAATTACATGTACTCGTTCTCCCAATTTGTGCCGAAATTACTGAAAGAGTTTTCTCAGCCTTGAATTAATGTATATAATCAAGAGAAAACTTCGAAATTAAATGGAAAATATGATTTTTTTGATTGTGTATATTAACAAACAAAATTGTTTAATTTGAATTTTAACACAGATTCAATTATAGAAGAGTTTACCAAAATAAAAAAATGTAGAGTAAGAATTAAATGAATTGAACTTAATTCAGAAATAAAATTCTTTCAAAAGTTTCTATTTTCACCCCACCATAAAAAATGCTGGGGCCAGTGTTGTATTACAATAACTAATATCTAAATATTTTTTGAGTAATACTATTGACGCTCGTGTTTCCTCTTGTATTGCGGCAATATCAAAGAGTAGGTACGTAACAGTTTTGATGGGCCAGCACCATTCATCTGCTCGAAATTTCAATGTGTTAAAAGATGTGAGGAAAGGTATCGTGTAACTAATTTTATCATACAATATTGAAAAAAAAAAATTAATTGATAATTAACCTTTAAAAAATAAACACACGAAATTTTTTTCTAGCTACATTGAAATTTAATTACAACTGTAACACTACGTGTATACTCGGTTTGTTATCATATCATCGTATTAAGCAGCGCTTATTTAAAATACGGAAATAACTTTTTCTTTTAAATTATGATGTCATTATTAATAACCAAGTTGATTTATTAGTCATTTTTCAAAACATTGTCTGTATGTGATTGCAAATAAACAGCTATCTACACTGAATGATCTCATAATATAAATAAGTGTGTATCTAATCACGGAACTATAACATGTACTCCGGACCATGTCCTGTTACAATTATACAACTCAATGAAACTTAAACATAGTCAAGTCGACGTGGCATGGACAACCCACAAGCTCACTAAATAAGCAGCATACTCATCAAGTCTCAATACAAACAACATGGTAATGGATAAGGCATAATCACTAAACAGGTACATCAACATAATCAACATGCATATCAATCAACTAAGCTCCGGCCTCCTGCCACTAGAGGTCTCAACCCCCAAGGTACCTGAACCTGAAAATGTGCCCCAAACGTGGTGTGAGATCTCTAAAAAGAAATCTCAGTACGACAAGGGGTCCTCAAGGACTCTTCCGCCCCAAGCTCACTTACAAGTATAATATAAGTTCAAAACAGTAATTTCAATGCATGTTCATGTTAAGGCATTTAAATCATGATAGTATAATCTCTTGCTCAACGAGCCAAATACTACAACTCATTAATCATGTGATGTATGCAAATGCGGTTCGAATGGCCATGGAACAGGATAGGGATTATGCACGTCTGCGACCTATCTAAACATAAGAGTCGCAGTCTTATTATATGCCTTACACACCAGAGTTGTAGTCTGATCGTGTAATTAATCAACATCACTTTCATACATTACATGAACAGTTAATTTACATATCTCAGGCATATATCAATGCATATTTCATCTTTCATAAAAACATACATGCATATAAACCACCCTCCTATGGAGGTCGGTGGAACAAGCAACAGATCAATCCGAGGACACGAAAGCTTACCTCTAAGCAATCCGTCCAAGCCAAAGTCCACACTAGCTCAAGGTCCACAAACAGTACAATCACAATTTGTTTAGACCAGCAACCATATCAATATTTTTAATCTAAGAGTTCATGACATAATGACAACGTTCTCTTTATGGTTTCATGCCATTAGGCTTCTCCCAAAGCCTTAAGCCCTTAATCTCATTGATTCTGACTTAGTTAATTATTACAGTGGTCCAACTTAACCATTCATGGGTCCACAAATCCCAAAATACAGTTCTGTATGAACAGAACAGTGACTGTCCTGAAATTCCCAGAATATTCGTATATTTTTCGAGGCCATATCCGGATATCAATATTCAGATATCATATCTGGATATTTCGCGACAGAATGCAGTTTCTGCATTTCGCGAAGATATCCATACAAGACGCAACCTTTAACTCATATTAATGTCCAAGCATGCATTTTTATACAGATTTAGGTTCATGTTCATGTTGGTTACCTATACAACTCATTTTACATGCCAAGACTCTTCTTTTAATAAGGAAACTCATGATCAAAGGTTTAAGAACATGCCCTAGGTTCAAAACAGAACAAAAGGGTGCTCTTGGAGCTCTCACTACAGCTCCACAAGTCTGACTTTCCCCAACCACGAAAATCAACAACAAGGTTAGCTCTTTCTTCACAAAACTCACCACTTGGAGCTCCCACAACCAAGGAAATTGCTCCCTCTTCCCTTAGCCAAGAAGTCAGCTCTCTCCCTACCCCAACAGTGGCTGAACATTCAGAATATGGTGTCACTCTACCTCCCAAGGCTTGCTCACAAGTGTCTACTAAGATTAGAGATGAAAAATCCAAGGAAAAGAGGTGACTTGAGTGGTGGCTCATACAAGGAAGGCCATGAGATGGTAAGAAGAGGTTCAACAGCCAAGGGTCATACGTAGAATCTGAGTATGGCCTAGGATTTTGGGCCAAAATATGTATTTATAGCCCGTTTAAGTTTAAACACATTGTATTAGCACTAATAGTTATGCTTATCATTTTAATCTCAAACTTTGGACTCAGAACCGAGCCATTTTTCTAAGATTTATCATATTTTTATTTTATTTTTCGCAGCACTTTGCCAGTACGCGCTTTTATGTAGCAGGTATTCGTTCTGACACCAGTTCTTATTATTTTGACTCCAAACTTGTTATACTAGTCATATATATTATTCTAGTAATGTATACATACTTTTCATAATTTTTCGGGATACTTCATCAGTATGCATTTATACCGTGAGGCAGAACCGGTATCTGCACTTTTAGTCAGAAAAGCGACTTTCAGCATTATTAATCACTTACTATAATTAATTAAGTCTTCTCATAATTATTAGAGTCTATTATGAAATTATTTCCTAATTTTCACATTTAATTAATTTAAATTCCTAAATTAACGGTGCGAGTTCTTACAACAACTGTATAGAAAAAATAAAAATCCGAATAGTTTATGTTTTATGTATGAAAACATGTATCTTAATTTTACTTTTTGCTTAACATAAATTTTTTTTTTTATGTGTGGTTGTTACGACGTTACTTCATCTTTCCAATTTAGTCTTCGTGTAGCAAAATGTTAAAGGTCACTAAAATGGAAGAAGGACCCACATGTTGAAGCCTGAAAGAGGAGAATATAAGACAGTTCAAATCGATTGTGTGCCTCAATCAAAGTTGCGTTTTCCATAGAATAAGTTGCCTTCACGCTTCCCCTATTTGTGTTTTAAAATTTTCGAAATATATAGGAGACAGTAAGATACGGCTTGCCGGCGAAATCTGCGCATGAAGACAAAATGTTATTTTGTAGATATGCTTCGGTCAGCTTATCTTTTCATTTTTCCACAAGAATTCACTCTTTCTTTCCGGGGAGTAACAAAGGGTTAGGACTTAGGATCCTTTTCAATTGTTTTCATTTATGTTTCATCGATAACTGTGGTTGTTTAAAATGTGTTTCCGTTTCCGACATTAGACTACCCCTTTATCATTTTATATGTTTAGGCAATGTCTTTTTTTATACATGATGCAAAACATTAGGAGCAGCATTATTTGTTTCTTTAAAAAATAAAAATAAAAATTGCCTTATCTTATATTTAATGTCACAAAAAATCACCAAATAGTTCTCCTCTGTCAATTCTTTGCCAACGCAAAAGCTAGATATTTTTTAATGAATTCAAAGGTGAAAAGTTCAAAATCCCACATGTAGGATAAGAAAATATTTTCAAAACTACAAGAATACTAAGCACTTATTAGTTAATATATTTTTTTATTAAATATAAAAAAATAATATAATTATAGGAAAAAAATATTTATCATTTTAAAGAACTTGATTTTGTGTCATTTTATATGAAACAATATTGTTTTGGTGTATATTTGATAATTTTTTACATTATCTCTTTTTCATAAAATTAGGAAGAGAGAGAAAATAAATAAGAGAGAATGTAAAAAATCTCCAATTACACACCAAAATACTGTCATTTCATAAAAAATGACATAAAGTTATATCTTTTTTTGAAAATATTTCAATCGGTTCATGGCTTCGCAACTAATCCGATTCGGGGTGTGATCGGACCAGATACGGTTGGGATGGCACAATGTGTATTAAGCCCAAATCACACACGGTTGAGACTCCTTGGGAGGTTACTGGCCTGGGCCTGGTATTGCTGTTGGGGGATGAGCCTGAGCTCTTTGTCCTTCGTCCTTCACGTTGCTCCAGATGGGGGGTACCTGCGAAGACATTCCGATGCTTAAGTCAGTATAAGAGGCATGTGTTTATATTGTGAAAGTAAAGGATGATCGTACCTTGGTGGTACAACGTATGCTTATATAGTAGTCGAGATGTATGCGTGTAGGATGCCTTTCTTCATGGTGAAGGCAAAGGTTCCTTGGTACCAACGTAGTGTGGCTGTCAATGTTTAAATGTTGAGGAGCTTGCCGCCATGGTGTCTAGTAGTAGAGTCATAGCGAGCTGGAGCTGTCCGTAGTTTACTGGTGTGAGGAGTGAGGAGGTATTGCACCGTGTAGGACGCGATAGGGTCATCGTGCTGGTGTGCCGCGATAGGGTTATCGCGCTGGTGTACCGCGACAGGGTTATCGCGTCTGTGCCTGCCCTTTATGCCTTTATTCTGGGTCCTATATGGGCTTGGGCTTTCATGTGTTTATTGGGCCCTGGTTAGGCCTATATTATATCCGGATCAGATGCCCCCTAGCTTGCGGTGTTGTCTATGTGACAAGGCCGTGAGCTATATGTCTTTTTGTATGAGGCGCGGTAGTGTTCTGAGTCACATGCCGTTGTTGTCTGCGATAATGATGCCTTGTAGTGTCATCATGACCTTCGACCGCTTAAGAACGGTGGATTAGATGTCTAATCAACCAAGAGCATTAAATGCAGCAGTGATTACGTGGGGGTTTAAGGACAGTCGTGGGCGTTTTACGAGTAAAACGCTTCCCCTGCCCGCCACGTGTCTTACTTACCGGTGTTGTGTTTAACACGTTTCACGGCTTTTGGAGTATCCGTTGAAGAAAAACTCTTCGTATTTGTGCCTTTTCTTTTGGAGGGAAGATCATTTGGTCACTTGTAGTGGAAAGCTTGCTTCGTCTCTCAGAGCTCTATTCTGCATTTCCGGTGGTGACACATCCTGCTCTCTGCTGCGAAGTTCGAAAGTATAAATCTCAGGTGCATGTTTGCTTCTTATCCTCTGTTTCTTCTGCATTTCTGTGATTTAGTTCAACATTTTGCGTCTTCCTTTCTGGGGTATGCCGGAGAAGTATAACTATGCGAAATTTATCAGATTTCTTGACCAGTCTGGCTCGTCTAGTCCGCCGTCGGGACTGTTACCAAGATCAAAGTCCTTGGGAACCAGGGAGACAAGGCCTACTGTAGGAATTCTAGCTCCCTGTTCCACAGCCTGTGCTAGGCATGTTCCCTTAAGTCGTACCCTTGAGTTAGGGTCAACCACGCGACAACCTCCTTGCGAGAAGGCATTGTCAGCCCATAGTTCATCTGTGTTTCCCCGATTTCCTGGAAATATGTCCAAGCCCATTGTGCTATCGAGTGATTCTTCTTCCAATTCAGATAATAGCTATAAATCGGCAGAGTCAAAAAGCCCGAAATCGCCTTTCTCGAGTTCATCAGGCGATTCTTCTTGCTCCATCGCGCATGAGTCTTCAAGACCGAAGAGTCCTAGTCTTTTGCCGTTGAATGTGGTTTATCCAGCTGGATATCCTTTTAAGAAAAGGAAATTTGATAATTATAAACCTGTTTCCACTTATTTGTCTTCTTCCACTGATTCCTCTTCTTCTGAATCAGATTTTGTGTCCTCTCGTATCAAGGAGATAATGGCGAAACATAATGCCCGCGATAAGAGGATCGTCTCAACGCAGTCTGGTGGGAAGAAGAAAGCCTTACAAATTAATCCTGAGGAAGAACCTTCAGAAACGCGGTCCCTGAACAGGCAAAGCATCCGGGATGTTGATACCCTGGGGTGGGTGTCCGACTCAGTTTTGAAGATTGAGTCGATATATTGTTCTCCTGGAGAGTTTGCAGAGGTAACCGCGGCCCTGCATCTGACCCCAGATAAAGCTTTTGACGATCAATGGGAGGTTGGAGTCGTCCCGAAGAATGAGCGTGTTTGCTCATCGCGGGCCGAGGGGTCAACCAGGCATTATATGATGATGTACTCTTATTTTTTCTTGTCCATAGGTGTCCGTTTTCCATTTTCTTCTTTTGTTTGTAAACTGTTAGCGCATTTGAATATGGCACCCTCGCAGCTGACCCCCAATGCTTGGGGTTTTATTAGAGTATATGAGATGGTATGCAAGGCCTATGGCCTTTTCCAGTCAGTTCCGTCCTTTTTGTATATGTTCAGTGTGATGCCCCCTCGCAATAGCTGGATATCTTTTAGGGGTAAACAAAAATTCTGCGGGTCATACTACTGGAAGATTAACAAATGGAACGCTGAGTATTTCAAGATCTATCCCGCCAAAGGTACTACGACATTTTTCCTAGGCGAGGACCAGGCTCCTATCTTCCCTTTGTACTGGTCGGAATACCCGTCAGAGAGTTCCGTGTTAAGCTATAACTTTACGGATCTGAGTGATCTAGAACAGCAGACAGTGACCGCTTTAGGTAAGATCACTCGTGAAGCTGCCGGTGAAGGCTCTCTGGATACGTATACCATTTTGAACGAGTATACTGAAACTGATGTTCGAGCTTATCTGGGTAATTTGAATCCTTCGTGTTCTGATATGTCTTAATCTTTATGTAGCATAACCTGTATGTATTGACTAAGTATGCCTGACCATCCATTTCTTTGTTACTATTGTGCAGAAAGTATAAGGATGACGCCCGTGAGCAAAATGGAGCAAATCGCTGCCAATCGCGCAGCTCTTGCTAGCTCTTCATCCTCCGCACAACCAATCAAGACTGCGGTTGCTGTTGCTGAGTTAAGTGGTCAAGCTGCCGTGCAGTTGAAGTCTCCCTTGAGACTGCGTACCCCTCCTTCCCCTCCTTAAGAGGTTACCCCTCTAGTAGTAATGAGAGAGGACATTGTGAGAGGGAAGAAAAGAACCTTTGACGCGATTTCCGAGGGGTCAGCTGCAGGGTGGCCGGATTTCGACTGCAGAGTCGTGAGTGACCTGCGGGCTCAGGGTAGGGATTTTGGCTTGCACCTGGAAGCTCTGCCGCGGGATCAATGGCGACAGCTTGCCCAGGGTCTGATCGCGGCTGGCCAATTTATCATGACCGCACTGGTAAGTATATTTGGTTTTCCATGTCTTGCTTGCTTGCATACTATAATATCGCGGTTGTATGTATAATCTTTTTGTGTTTTGTGTATATGACAAATTTGGTAGATTTCCTGAAGGAACATATTGAGGAGTTGAAGGCTGAGAATGCCCAACAGCGCGCTGCTTCTGATGCCAAGTTGAAGACATCTGAGGACAAGGTTGCCATGCTGATGGCAGAAATGGAGAAGAAGGATGCTGACATGAAGAAGCTGACGACTGCCAACCGAAGCTTGGGGGCGAAGAAAATTGATCTGGAGAAGCGCATACTGGAGCTTGAAGGGAACGCTAATACCTGGGCTGATGAGAAGGCCCACTTGACCGCTGAGGTGAAGAGGTATCAGGGTTTGTTCGAGCAAGAAGCAGAAGCTACCTTTGTGAACGTGATCGAACAAGTGCGTTTCTTCAACCCCTCAGCCAAACTGGAGAATGTCCACGTCTACCATTACTTCAAGGATGGCCAACTGGTGACCCTAAATGAGCAAAATCAAGAGGTCCCAATGTCCACGCGCCATCCTTGCAAGTGCCATTGCCTCAAGATCCTCCTGTTGTTAATGATGAACGCGATGTTGAAGCTGACACTCCTCAGGATATGTCGATTCAGACCGTTTAAATTTGCTGCTGATCTTCTGATATCTTTATTTAAATTTCTTCTTCTTTTTACTTCTTGACTTGCCTTAATATTTGCAAATTTGTAAGGGGGATGTCACCATAACAGTGATGCGCGGAAGTAGTACTGATCCCGCAAATTTTGAAGTTTATAACATTCGGGTTTGTTTTGCCGAATATATGTATGTTGCTGAATGAATGCTTGCATTGCTCTCTCACTGTAGACTGTTGATAACCGTGTGAAAGTTGCATTCCTTGTAATAGGGTATTACCCTTCTCATCCTTCTTCATATTGCTCTTAACATTCTTTGTATGCTGGGTGATAGTTATAACGCAGATGGGTTTGTAACCCAGCTAAGGTGTTTTGTATGTCGCACCGCGATCATATGCATGTCGTACTTCGTTATAAAGGACCCCTTTAAGTATAGAATCCTGTAAAGTGAATGAGACCGCGCTATGGTGTGTACGCCGTATGGAGCTTAAACACTATCTCTGCATAGCGTCGCAATTGTATGCTTTGTATTTTGGGGATGTGGTGTGTACACTGTATAGCGCTTGAACACTATAACTGCATGTTGTATGTCTAGACAGTTTATAGGTGAAATTTGTAAAATATTTTGCATACCTTTGTTCGTTTATGCCATCGCGTTTGAGCGTGAAAGATCACGATATATCCTTGGGGATCGCGATCTATATGCTTTTTCTCTGTTAGGGAGATCCTCGTTGACAAGTTTGTTGATTGGAGGATTCGTGAGAGAATCCTATAAGTTGATAGGAACCATGAGAGGTGTCATGTATATTGAAGGATTCGTGAGAGAATCCTGTAAGTTGATAGGAACCGTGAGAGGTGTCCTGTATATTGGAGCATTCGTGAGAGAACCCGTAAGTTGATAGGAACCGTGAAAGGTTTCCTGTTAATTGGAGGATTCGTGAGAGAACTCTGTAAGTTGATAGGAACCGTGAGAGGTTTCCTATAAATTGGAGGATTCGTGAGAGAACCCTGTAAGTTGATAGGAACCGTGAGAGGTTTCCTGTTAATTGGAGGATTCGTGAGAGAACCCTGTAAGTTGATAAGAACCGTGAGAGGTTTCCTGTTAATTGGAGGATTCGTGAGAGAACCTTGTAAGTTGATAGGAACCGTGAGAGGTTTCCTGTTAATTGGAGGATTCGTGAGAGAACCCTGTAACTTGATAGGAACGTTTGTGATCCTGTGATTTGAAACTTAATGCAGAAATTGATCAATAGTAAAGGGAAACTGGTCCATTTTATTTGAAATAATAATAATGAAAGACAACAGTGTTGTGAGTCATGAGAGACTTAGCTATGAAATGTCTTAAGTTTGTCTGCGTTCCATGTGCGTGGGATAGTAAGGCCAGATAGTGTCTCAATGACATATGCCCATTTATCAGTTTTGTTGTGGATGCGATAAGGTCCTTCCCAGTTTGCAGCCAGTTTGCCCTGTCGCGCGTTTTTATTGCCAATGTCCGCTCTGGGTAGGACTAAGTCGCCGATGTTAAAGCCTCTTTTGACAACCTTTAACTTGTAGCGCGCTGCAATCCTCTGTTTGAGTGCTTCTTCCTTGACATGCGCGATCTCGTGCATTTCCTCTACTGTGTCTAAATTATGAAGTAATGCCTGCGAGTTGCTGTCTGCGAGTTGCTGTCTGAGTTTGTGTACATCTTTCTCCATGATGGTTCCCCAATTTCAACTGGGATCATAGCCTCAGAACCGTAGACTATGCGAAATGGGGTTTCACCAGTGTTTGGTTGTTCTGTAACCCCATAGCACAAAGTCTAACTGTTCAGGCCACTCCCATTTTGCTGCTTCTAATCTTCTTTCCAATTCGCGTTTGAGAACTCGATTCGCAGCTTCTTTCCCATAGACGGCGCCAATGATCGGACCAGATACGGTTGGGATTGCCCAATGCGAATTAAGCCCAAATCACACGGTTGAGACTCCTTGGGAGGTTACTGGCCTGGGCCTGGTATTGCTGTTGGGGGATGAGCCTGAGCTCTTTGTCCTTCGTCCTTCACGTTGCTCCAGATGGGGGGGGTACCTGCGAAGACACTCCGATGCTTAAGTCAGTATCAGAGGCAGGTGTTTATATTGTGAAAGTAAAGGATGATCGTACCTTGGTGGTACAACGTATGTTTATATAGTAGTCGAGATGTATGCTTGTAGGATGCCTTTCTTCATGGTGAAGGCAAAGGTTCCTTGGTACCAACGTAGTGTGCCTGTCAGTGTTTAAAAGTTGAGGAGCTTGCCGCCATGGTGTCTAGTAGTAGAGTCATAGCGAGCTGGAGCTGTCCGTAGTTTACTGGTGTGAGGGCGTGGCGGTGTTGCCTTGGCCCTTAAGTTTACTGTTTGTAGAAGGTATCCTGTTGCGTGGGGAACAAGTACATCCTGCATGTCGTGAGGAGGTATTGCGCCGTGTAGGTCGCGATAGGGTCATCGTGCTGGTGTGCCGCGATAGGGTTATCGCGCTGGTGTACCGCGACAGGGTTATCGCGTCTGTGCCTGCCCTTTATGCCTTTATTCTGGGTCCTATATGGGCTTGAGCTTTCATGTGTTTATTGGACCCTGGTTAGGCCTATATTATATCCGGATTTGGGTGGGTCCAAGATTAAAGCTTTAAACCCTACCAAATGTGGTACTGGGGAGATTCGAACATAAAGTTATATCTTTTAAAGTGAAAAACATTTTTCCCATAATTATATTATTTTTTCCATTATTGTTAATATATATATATATATATATATATATATATATATATATATTTATTTATTTATTTATTTATTTATTTTAGAAAGGAAATAAATATCCCATAACACGAAAAAGTTTTCGTAGGACAATTAACATGTCACGGCAAGGATTTTTTTTTTTTTTTTTATCTATTTGTCATTTTATAACAACATTTCTAATTGGTAATAATTCTATTAGGAATTCAATTGTTTATGTTTGTCACATTAAGTGCTTTAACTTTATGCACATAAAATGAGGTTTGATTTTTGTGACTCTTAATAAACAATGGCTTAAATCAGTCCTTGTACTCAATCATATACCCCCATAATTTGGTTCTGCGAATCGGAAATAAAAAATAATGCAGAGAAGAGAAATAAACAACAATACAATTAAGTTATTTATAGCGGAATTTTTTTTTTCAATGTGAAAAAATAAAAATTCACAGAATATTAGTTCAGAATCAAATTTTTACTATGTTAATAATGGGTTACAAACGGTCAAACTTCTTTAATCTTTCACTAGAGATACAATCAAATTTCACCAAAAATGATGGTAATATCAAGTGTACCTGTAAGAACCTGTACCGTCAAATTAAGATTTTAGAGATTTAGTAATATTTAATAACTATTATTAAATGAAAGATTTAATTATTTTAATTAATTTAAGTTACAACACCTTTTGAGAAAAAAGGTCAATATTGAGTGTTTCACAGTAAAAGTGCATTAGACAAAATTATCCGAAACTTGAAGATAATGAGTGATTATTATTTTATAAATTTTATGGAGTTAAAACGATTACAAAATATTTATGTTAATATTAGTAGGAAATTCTAAGTATTTAAAACTAAATCACTTTTAGTGCAAAAGTGAGAATATTATGTGTTTTACGGTAAAAGTTGCAGTAAGCAAAATTAACCGGAACACGAATAAATTAGTTATTATCATTATTTTCTAATCTTGAGAAGCTTGAATGATAGTAAAAATAATTAAGTTAGGTTAAGAAAAAAATTAAGGAATAGATTAAGTGAATAAGTGCACATTAAGGTTAGTGGGACCCACTTAAGTGACTAAAACCACATTCTTCTAACCTTGCTCCTTATTTCCCCTACTTTCTTAAACCCTAGGCAGCACCTTTAAACACTGTAATGGCTGCCATCTCTCTCTACTTCAAGGCCATGAAAGACACTACCTTTCTTCATTCTTTAACCTCCCAAATCTCGTAAACACTTTAAAGCTTGGGTCTTGAGGAAGAAAAACCTATTCTTGGAGTATCTTAGTTGCTGCCATGACTTGAGGTGTATCCATTTCATTTTTGGTGGTTGGAGTATCACTACACCTTGTTTGAAGACTCTTGCTGGAGAAAATAACCATCCTTGACCACTCCATTTTCGTTAGGGCTGGCAATATGGGCCAGCCTGCCCTGGCCCGCCACTAGCCCGCCCAAAATGGGCTGGCCCGCCCCGGCCCGTTTTGACAAAATGGGTTGAATTGAGTAACCCGGTCCGTTTTATGAGTGGGCTGGCGGGCTACGGGCCAGCCCGCCTAAAATAAAATAAAATATAAAAATAAAATACAAAAAATTAAATTCTGCATAAAATCACATAAAAAAATCTGCATAAAAGCATACAAAAATCTGTATAAAATCCTAATGTGCTTATGAAACCAAGAAGATCAGTGTTTAATAATCTGCATATAAATATGCATCTTTCAATCCAAAAATAATAATAAAAAAATAAAATCATATCAGGATAAAATAGAATAACAAAACAAGTAACAAAGTGTTGTATGAGCAGTCCACAACAATTCAAAAAAGCCACTTGCATGCAGAGAAATCTAAGATACGGAGCTACATAACAATTGGGTAACCTAAAAAAAAAAAAAAAAAAAGGACTTGGCGGGCTGACCCATATGGGCTGGCGGGTTTGGCGGGCTGGTGGGTTGAAAGACTCAACCCATTCCGCCCCATTTGGCAGGCGGGGCGGGCCAGCCCGGCGGGCTCAGCCCATTTTGCCGGCCCTAATTTTCGTGCACCTGTCTTGGTAGAAGTGGAGTGTGAGTTTGTGACCTTGAAAGTCCCTCCTTTCTTCTATTTTGAAGCTTTGGGTATAAACCTCAACTCTCCCCTTTGTGTTTTCATGAAAAGAATGAACTTTAAGAATGTAAAAATGGAAACTTTGGTAACCTAGGTGCTAGTTGTTAAAATCAAGTGTAAAATGATAGCATTTAGCTATCATTTTACAATATAAAGTGATGTGGGGCACGAGGTTAAATTCTAAACCCTCGACTCGAAGAGAGATATTCCATTTCGCCACTGCCATGGAATATCCGGATATCAGGTATCTGGATATGTCCCCAATATATATCCTGATATCCTGGGTTAATAGAAGCAAAAACAAACGTTTAAAGAAATGCTTGTACACCTTATGAAATTTAAATATGAAAGGCTTAAATCCATCTCTATAGAGTGTGGTGCCTTAATAAATGTTAAGAAAAATGTAATTAAGCTTGTACAAATCGTTCTCCCATAATTCATAATTCAAGTAGTGTGTAATTAAGCACGAAAGTAATTAGTAATTAGGTAATAAGATAATTGAAAGAACAAGTGATATAGAATGTAATTAACTTGACATGCAAGTAACTATTATAAATTAATAGAGAATGGAAAAAAATTAGTCACGTTCTTCTATGAGATTAATTATTAATTAGGATGATTAGCTTCCACATTAATTTGATTAATTGCGTTTAATATCATTCTGATGTTAACAAACCGGGTCGACACAGGGTGTTGCAGTCCCTAACGAGGTCTAACACTCAAACATCTTTTTAGAGGTACTCTCAAATAATCAAGCATCACCTATAATAGTGGTATTCAAACTTTCTTAGAGAGGTCTCACTCAAACTTCTCCGAAGAGGTATTCAGTCAGGTTCTTTCTCTAATGGAGGATTTCTTCATCTCACTTTGTTGATCTCATCTCTTCCTCTATTTATATACGGCTAGGATGGATATCTTCAATGTTCTAGATTTTTCTCTATTTAATGTGGAGGATTTCAATACAACTCTTCAATCTCCTATGAAGTCCTTTCATTTTCCCATGAAGCCTTTGCATTCTTCTATGCATTGGAACTTGTATCTAATTAAGTAGAAATAATCCAACAATTCTCCCCTTTTTGACTTAATTAGAGGCGATCTCCATATCAGCTCCTTCGTAGCAAGTGTAAACAGTACTCGTTCTCCCTCAAGCAGAAGTCTCTTCTTGTACTCCTAAAGTTAAGTACTCATCACGTCTCTAACCAAGCTCTTGGTCCCTGGATCGAAACCGCTCTAATACCACTGCTGGGTCTGTGTAGTGGAAATAAGAAAGAATGCAGAGGAGAGAGATAAAGAAGAACACAATTAAGTTATTTAACATGGAAAAACCTTCTCCAATATGAAGAAGTAAAAACTCATGGGACACTAGTCCAGAATCAAACTTCCAGTAGGTAGATAATGGGTTACAAATGATCAAGCTTCCATAGTCTATCACTAGATGTACAATAAAGCTTCACTAAGAATGGTGATAATATCAATTGTCCCTAA
This sequence comes from Gastrolobium bilobum, assembly GCF_033153095.1. NCBI lineage: Eukaryota > Viridiplantae > Streptophyta > Magnoliopsida > Fabales > Fabaceae > Gastrolobium > Gastrolobium bilobum. The sequence continues at coordinate 13,528 of NW_026897243.1, read as the reverse complement.
AGAGGTCTAGCACTCGAACATCTCTTTAGAGGTACTCTCAAATAATCAAGCATCACCTACAATGGTAGTATTCAAATTAAACTTCCCTAAGGAGGTCTCACTCAACTCCGTCTATGTGTGCTTACATGCATGGCCTGTCCCAAGCCAAGATAAAGGAGGAGGGTTGGTGTCAGGTGTAGCGAGCCGATTGTAAAAAAAAACTATATTTATGAGATGAACCATTGTGATATTTTGTTGGGACATACCCTTCATAGCGACGCGTTGCATCAGGCCTCCGGTGTAGAGAAAAAAGGGCTAGGGCCTTTGCCACAAGGCAAGACGCTGCATCAATTCTGGGGTGTAGTGATAAATGAGCTACGGTCTTTGTCTCAAGGCAGGGCGCCAGGTGTAACACCTCGTGTGCACTCGGTGTATTCAACATACATATGGTAATAACGCAGCTCAATAAATGCAGAAGCTTAATTTTTTTCCAATTATGATCATTATCAAATTAACCAATTAAGTTTACTTATTCTTTTTCATAATATCGACTGTATGTAAATTGCAATAATGACTACACTGAATAACCTCATGTCATAGATAAGTATCAAGTCATGGAACTATAACCCGTAGACCAGACAATATCTTGATACAACATTACAACTCAAGTCTGAAATAAACATAACTTATACCAACGTGGCATGGACAACCCCCATGCTCACTAAATAAAACAACATAACCAAGTCTAAAAAATAATGGCCATATAGAAATAACAAGGCAGATATAAATCCAAATGCGATAACATGTAGACATGCATATATCAGCTCAACTCTGGCTCCTGCCACCAGAGGTCTCAACCTCAGAGGTACCTGTACCTGAAAATGTGCCCCACACAGGGTGAGATCTCTAACAAGAAATCTAATTAAGACAAGGGGTCCTCAATGATCTCTCCACCCCAAGCTCACTTATATGTGCACTATAAGTTCAAAAAGATAATAACAATATAATGGCAAATATCCATGCAATGCAGCATATGCCTATGTTATGTGTGTATGCATTATACTGGCTAGAGAATAAAATGTAGGGATTACATATGTCTACAACCTACCGTACAAGGCTCCTCGCTTGTACCTCACCCACGGAGTTACCATCTTGTATGTTACCACATACTCAGGGATTATCGTCTAGGTGGAACATCCCACATACATAGCATATGGCCTTCGCACTTATAAATAGCTCAACAGCATATCAAATATTCTTCACATAACTTCAGAAAAAACACAACATGCATATAAATCATTCCTCCTTGAGGTATGTGGAACCAACAATGGGTAAAATCGAGGACGTGAAAGTTTACCTGTCAAGCTAACAATCCCAACTAAGAGTCCACACAGGGTCCAAGGTCACCAAACAACACAATCACAGTCTGTTTAAATCAGAGATATCATCAATATTCATAATCGACAAGCTCATTGCATTAGTACAACGTTACCTTTTTCATTAAATGGTCGTAGGCTTCTCTCAAGGCCATAAGCCTTCCATATTATTGGTTCTGACTTAGTTTAATTATTCCAGAGGTTCATACTAACCAATTAAGGGTCCAAACTAAATCCACGCTTCTGTTTGGACAAAACAGGATAAAACATGATTTTCCCAAAATATCTGGATATTTCACGGGGACATATCTGGATATCCATATCTGGATATCATATCCGAATATTCATATCCAGATATCACATGTCCTATATCCGGATATTTCGCGACAGAATACAGTTTTGCATTTTCGCGAAGATATGCCTTCAAGACTTTATTTTTAAAACTTCCAGATGTTTAAATATGCATGCTTAGACCCATTTAAGTTAGTGTTAACGTTGGTTAATTAGTCTACTCATTTAACATGCCAAAACTTGATATTTTACAAGAAAAATCAAGAACAAAGGTAGTGGTGCATACCTAAAGGCTCAAAACAGAGGAAAGAATGATCTTAGAGCTTTTTACTCAGCTCTATGATTCTGCTACTACAAGGCCACGAAAATGGTTCACAAGCTTGGTCCTTTTTCTCCAAAGATAGCTTCTTGAAGCTTCAAATGCAAAGAAAATGGCTCCAACACCACTAACTAATGAAGTCAGTCCTCATCCCCTCACCACACAGTAGCTACAACTCAGAAATGAGTTGCATTTCTCCCTCACAAAGCTTGCTCACACTCATCTATGGTATTTTGGTGAAGAAAGCATGGAGAAAGGTGGTCACTTGGGAATTTTTCTTGAAGAAGAAGGTGGGGGCAAAGTGGAGGGCACAAGGCAGTTTCTGAATGTCACATAGGAATAGAATAATAGCCTAGGGATTTGTGACATATTCTATTTATAAGTGCTCTTAATTAATCCATCCGTATTAATTCTAATAGCTGTGCTAATCATTTTAATCTCAAACTTCATATTCTGAACCTAGCCATTTTTCTAGGAATTATCACATTTTTATTATAATTTTCGTAGCACTTTGGCGGTACGCGTTTTATACGTAGCCAGTATTAATTCTGACATCAACGCTCATTATTCTTACTCCAAAATTGATATTCTGGTACTATATATTTTTCTAAGAATATTCATATACTTATTATAATTTTTCGAGATACTTCACTGGTACACATTTATACCGCGAAGCAGAATTGGTATATGCACTTTTCATCAGAAAACGACTTTAAGCATTATTCGGCTTTCTAAATAATTATCTTACCATTATTATGCATAATCTTTATCAAATCCATGCTCCGACATCGATAATCTTATTTAATTAATTATTTACCGGTGCTGCTTCTTACACCAGGTCTTCACCTGAATTTGGTGAAAAGTAGGTCAGGGTCCTAACACGCAGATGGGTGAGTGTGGCGGGCAAGCACCGCCCTAGGGTTAAGGATGCGATTGGGAAGCTGGAACATAGGAATATTAAAGGGTAAACTAAGGGAGTTAGTAGATGTTTTTGCTAGAAGAAAAGTAAATATTGTTTGCTTGCTAGAAACTAAATAGGTTGAAGAAAAGGCCAAAGAGGTGGATGGTACCAGTTTCAAGTTGTGGTATACAAGTATAAACATGAGTCGAAATGGTGTTGGAATTATGATTGATAGAAGTTTCAAAGATAAAGTTGTTGACGTTAAAAGGAAAGACGACATGATTATTCTGGTTAAGCTTGTAGTGGGTGATTTATCTTGAATATCCTCAGTGTGTATGCACCCCATTCATTAATTAGGTGCACCTTAAAGACAAGATGGAGATGTTGTATGGTGATGATGACTTGCACGATGGTTGGCAATTAGGGGATCCATTATATGTGCATCAAGAGTTTCATTCCAAATCTGAAATGCAATATGTCGTGAAAGTACATTGTATGAAGGTTCATCGTACAATCATAGTAGCAAAAATGATGAGCATAGATTTATGATGAAGTGTCGAAACCATGCTGACAATTGTCCCTGGTATATAAAGGCAATGTTACCGAAGAATGTAAATACTTGGGTGGTCAGTAAGATGGGTAAAGATCACATCTGCCTAAACCAAGGTCTTACCTGGGATCATAGACAACTGGATTCAGAGGTTATATGTGCAACCATTATATGTATGTTTTGTAGTGCCTGGGGCAACTTCAAGGTCCTCAATCTCACCTTGTGTTGAGAACTACCACATACTTGCCCCATTCTTGGAGATCTTGCACTGCTCCAATAGACGCTTTCCAAACTTGGCATTATAGCTTGTACGGCTCTTTAGCCGACCAGTGTCAATGGGAACACCAAAATGCTCCAATATCCTCTGAATCAAAAAGGCAAATGGAAGTTCACCCTTATGCTTGGCTTTAACCATCATCCAGTAAATATAGTGCCTCCAATTAACCTGTACGCTGTGACGGATAGCCCACATAATAGAAATGTCACCCTCCAGCACCCTCGAATGATTGAAAGCTCGCAGGAACAATATGTAGGTGATGACTTAGTGCAATATATAGGCATTAACACTGAGTAACCCAGTAGTATAATGAAGAGTCCGCCCAAGTATGATATTAGGCCTCCTGGCCTTCTCTATAACATCACCCCGCACAAATCTAGGAAATGCTATATTGTTATCCGCATCATACTCCACAGTTGGATGGCCATCAAAGTCGTAGCCTAATAACTCCAACCATATCGAAGTCGTCATGACTATGTCCACATCGCATATGCGGGACCTCAGCTCACCCTGTATGTAGCAGAGGTTATAGTAGAAGGCTCACCATAACCTCTGAAGAGGGACACATGATCTCAGCCAACATCCTCATATATGCACCCTCCAATACCGCTACTATGTCAAATCCCTCCACCATAAAGAATACTATATCAAGTGATTTCGGTTGACAAATGGGTCTGCTCACAAAATCCTGCATAAATGCAGCATGCTCCAAGGGATCATCTTCAAACAAATAACCAAACGAGACGTCCATGGACTTAGTGTCAGCCTCCTGTGGCCCTGAAGAGGAAGGAAGATCATGGTGTTGTTTCGTCTATATTTCGCCATTGGTGTTCTTACCAGATCGTCTGCAGGAAGCCATGATAAGGAAAGGAAACCTACAATAACACATGATAAGAAAATCAACAAACAAAAAAAAACATTATCGAAAAAAATCAAAAAACAAACTAAAATTTGAAGGAAAAAAATCCCAAAATCTATGAAACCTAAACCCTAAACCATGTACATTCATCAAAACCTAAACTAAACATGCATCAAACCGAAGAATAAATGCAAAAAAATACCAATCGAACCAAACCACTTTCAATCAAACTAGGATTCATCATTCCAGAAAAAAATTGAACTCAAATTGGAGGATATCGAAAAATACATACCAATATGTGAGAATGATTACACTTTGATGTTGATTTTTGAACCCACCATGAGATTTTGGGCAAAAATCCAAAGGGATGAGGTTTTGAGTGTTTCTAATCGATTAGGGTGTGGTTTATAACCCCCGCCCACAATTGAGGTTTTTAAAAAACGTTTTTGTCGTTATTTAATCGATTAAGCACTGTGGCTTAATAGTGTTTTCTACATTTTTTAACCATTTAATTAATTAAGCTCGTGGTTTAATCGATTAAACAAGGGGAGATGGGTGGAATGTTTTGGGTGAGGGAAAAAATAGTTATTTTATAATTGATAAGGGCAAAAGGGTCAAAAAGCCCTTTAAAAATATGGCTCACATATTTAAAGAAACAACAATTTAAAATTTATAATTTGAGATATAAGATTTGTGACCTGTTTTGAATAATTTAATTTTAATATTTATTTATTTATTTTTATAAAATAATTATAGTTATATTTATTTTTAAGATGTTTAAATTTTGAATTAATTTATAAAAGAATGATTACGTCCATTATGGTAGAAATTAAATATTTTTTATTTGTTTTTCAATAATATATATATATATATATATATATATATATATATATATATATATATATATATATATATATATAAGAGAAGAATCCGTCTACAAACTTTTTTTACAAATTTTTGCAAATTACACTATGTACTCCCGAGAGAACATAGTGTAACTTAGTGTTCTTTCGGGAGAACATAGTTTGTAAGAGTTTGTAAACAAAAAAGTTTGTAAATATAACCCTCCTTATATATATATATATTGTTATTTATAATTGAGAATCGGGAATTTCCTTTTGATATCCCAAGTTCCAACATTTTTTTCTATTCGCTTTCGACGTTAAATAAAAGAATGAAAAGATAAACTGACCCAAGCATATCTACAAAATAATCCAACATTTTATCTTCATGCAGATTTCGTGTGTCAGCCATATCTTCTATTTCGAAAATCTTAAGATAAAAATAGTGAAAGCGTGAAGACAATTTAATCCGTGACAAACGGCAGCTTGTTTGAGGCACACAATTAATTTGGACTGTACAATAATATTCTCCTCTTTCAAGCAGCAACAAACCTTAACAATGTACCATAGTGCAGACAAAATAGAGGGGAGGCATCAACATATAAACACAATTGCAACTTTCAACTATCCTATTATTGTGGTAGATTTTTTGCAGTTTTACTTCTACAGCAAAAACTACAATCATCCAATTTCAAGCACAAAACAGAAGTGTCGAAATCCAAAGACAGCTAGAGAAAGCATCAAGTTCTAAAAATACCTATTAAAATCACATCATTAAAGACAATGAAGAACTGTGACAGAATCAAATACCATACAATATTACGTCTGGATTTGTTCAATTGAGATTGACACACCCCACACACACTCTCTTCCTCTCTCACTTCTCATTCTACCTATCCACATCCCTCATAATTTAAGCTCAATAATTATCTCTCCTACTCATCCATTCACACCATCCACAGCCACCCTTTCACTTCATTAAATAGTAATTATCAATCTTTTACTCAAACGAAAAAATAAGAAAAATCCTCCATTTGGTATGCTGTCCAATGAATCAAATCAAAGAGAATGATTAAAATGTCACTAAACAAAATCCCTCTAAATCTGACAATAACATGCCCTATGAAGCTTCCTAAGATTCTCCTAGAACAGTAGTGTTGCTATTTATTATTTTTATTTTATTAAACCACACATTACAGTGTGTACAAATAAATGAAATAATTAAGAAATAACATTCTGCCTTGCCTTTTGAATGAGGAAGAATACGGTATATAAAGCATAAACAGTATTTCTTTGATGTTATAACATACATAACATGGGGTGAAGGTCCTTAATTCAGAGCTTGAAACAAAAGAACAAAACTACTTCAACTCAAAAGTTCAGAGCTTGAAACTGTCGTTTTCTAACTCTGTCAATATAATCACATCTTCAATTCCAATTACCTCTTCAAACACACATAATTCAGTCAAACAGAAAAGCCGTGAGAACCTTGCCTCCGTTGTCTTCAACAATTGCACCCATAATAAACAACTATCTCACCTAAAAGCTTATATACAATTTCTCTAACACACCATTCGCGAAATAGCAAACTAATGACTCGAGTCACAAAAGCTTTTATACCACTGTAAAAAATTATCTCACCTAAAAATTGAAGTGGTGAATGTCTCTTTAATGATTTTGTTGGGAGAAAAGTAAAAGACAGAGAAGATATTTTTCTCTAAGGTTGAAGATAACTACTTTCACTTTCAAACAATAGTTAAAAACTCATATAAATTCATAAACCTAAAAGACACAAAACTAAACATTTAAACTAAAAAACTAAAACAGCCCCAACACTTAAACTAAATTAAATTGACACATTATTGTAACATTCTCCCCTTTAATATGCAATTTCTCCACACCAAGCTGCATCCTTAGCATTTGAAATTTCTCCTTTGGCAATGCCTTGGTGAGAATGTCTGCCACTTGCTCTTCTGATCTATAGAACATCAAAACACTACTAGAAAAAACCTGTATAGCGACAGAATTGCTATGGAAATTTCGTCGCTAATTTCATCATCGCTGCTACTTTCTGTCTCAAATTCCCTCGCTGTGAGGGAATTTGTGACGAAAAGTAGTAGCGAGGATGAAATTAGCAACGGAATGTCCATAGCAATTTCGTCGCTATACAAGTTTTTTCTAGTAGTGAAACAATTTCATTGTTCTCGACAATTTCTCTAATAAAATGATATTTGATGGCTATATGTTTAGCTCTGCTATGTTGGATTGGATTTTTGGCCAATGCAATTGCTGATTTGTTGTTACAGTAAATCTCAGTTGCTTCATCTTGCTTTTCTTCCACATCCTCCAATATTCTTCTCAACCAAATAGCTTGAGAAGTTGTCATTGCAGCAGAAATATATTCATCTTTGGTAGATGATTGTGCAACAGATTGTTGCTTTTTTGAACTCTATGAAAAAACTCCTGAACCAAACATAAAAACATACCCAGAAGTATTTTTCTATCATCTTCACAGCCTGCCCAATCACTATAAAAAAATCCTTGCAACTTCAAATTGACACCTTTGCAATATCTAATCCCATAATCCTTAATGCCTTGCACATACCTTAACACTCTTTTGGCTGCTCCATAATGAAAATGGCTTGGACTATGCATAAAACGTGACAACAAACTAACTGCAAACTAACAAGTTACCAACTAAGCTCCTATACTTCTTCTCATCAACACTCATTCCACCATCATTCTTCTTCAATTTTTCACTCAACATTATTTGAGTATCAGCTGGTTTGCAACCATTCACTCTAAATTTTGTTAAAAAATTTCCAACATAATTTTCTTGACATATAAACACCTCATTTTCATATTGATAAATCTCCATGCTAAGAAAATGATGCAATAACCCCATATCACTCATTTCATACCTCTTCATCATGTCTTCTTTAAATTCTTCAATCATTCTTCAATCATTGCTAGTAAAAATCAAATCATAAACATACAAAGCAATCACAAGAATATTCATACCTTGCTTCTTCACATACAAATTTGGTTCACTCATGCTCTTCTTGAATCCATTACTGGTGAACTAGCTATAAATTGGGCTGTACCAAGCCCTTGGAGCTTGTTTTAAGCCATATGATGCCTTCTTCAACTTAAGTACTTTGCTTTCTCCATTTTCAGCAACAAATCCTGTTGGTTGCTGGACATATATCTCCTCTTTCAATTCACCATTCAAGAATGCAGATTTTAGGTCCCATTGATAAAGTAACCATTCTTTTTTAGCAGCTAACGCCATTAACATCCTGATGGTATCAAGCCTTGCAACAGGAGCAAAAACTTCATCAAAATCCACTCCGGCTTGTTGTGCATTTCCTTTGGCCACCAACCTTGCTTTATTTTTCTGAACAGACCCATCTGCATTATGCTTTACTTTGTAAACCCATTTGACACCAATGACTTTTCTATTTTTTTGGTCTATCAACAAGCTCCCAAGTATTATTTTTTTCAATGACTTCTATATCTTCTTTCATTGCTTTTTTCCAATCTTCTTTTTTCATGGTTTTTTCAAAAAAAAAAATTGGTTCAACAATGCACTGTTAGTATATGGGTGTCTTAGAGACAATCTTTTGATTAAATAAGGACATTAAATGTAGACCTTTATTGTCGCAAATAAATAATAAGCACTCTTTATCCTGTTTCATATTATGTCTCGATATTATTGTTAATATATATTATGAATAAACAGGATAAACCCCTTGGAATAGAACAGGTATCTCTTGCGTATTTGTGATGAGATCACAATCATGAGGATTCAAGGATACCGCACGTTTATTCCTAATTTTATGTTCCTAGTCTAGAGACACTGAGAATGGGGATCAGTGATCTCGGATAAGACTAGCACGACTTATCTGCTTGTATACGGATACAAGGTAAAGACCTCATGTGCTACAGATATGGAGATGTCTTAGCTAAAGTCGTGGGTGGACCTATAAGGGTATAGCTCGCACTAAACAGACCCACAAAGAGACTCTATGAGGAAATCTCACAGAGAGTATCATTAGAGTAGTCTCTTTATATTTGGGTATGTCTTTCCTTAGACCAGAAGTTATTACCTAGACTGTGTTCTAGAAGGCATGCTTTGACTGTATACCTCGTCTGCCTGAAACATGGAGACTCATAGGTATACTGTTGGGCTTGTCCTGAAAGAGCACAAGGCTAAGGTGATAAGCTGAAGGAATTCATCAAATCTCTGTGAGAGATTAGGTTATCTGTAAACCGGAGAAATCGGGATGACATTTACAGGGACTCGGGAATCTATGCATAGTAAAAGAGATCATGAGATGATCTGCCTTTAGAGTCAGTAAATTGAAGATTTCCTATTTCGAATAAAGCTTACCCTAAACTTCAAGGGTTGATACATTTCCTTACCCTAGGTTAATGGGAAGGTAACCGAGACGAAGGGAAATACATACGGCAACCAAATATGTGTAATAGGATGATCAAGTCATTAATCTAACTAGTTCTGGGGCAACAAAGCATTGCTAGTGCTCTGTGTTGTCATTAGATGGGTTGTGGGCTTATTGGGCCCAAACCCATTTATGTCAGTGGCTATGTTGGACCTAATGGGTCACACGCTAACACCTAATTGTCTAGATGAACTAGCATTAAAGGTATTGGGCCAAATAATGGTCATTCGTCCAAGAAGTAGTTTGGAAGTCCACCTTGAGGGTAGAGGGCGCATGGATCACAGTAATGGGCTTGGATAGTCCAAGACACTACTAATTAATTTAATTGGTTAAATTAATTATCAACCATTTAAATTTTGAATTTTGAAATTTGGAATTTGAATTTTGAATTTTGAATTTTGAATTTGAATTTTGAAATTCGAATTTTGAATTTGAAATTTGAAATTTGAATTTTGAAATTTGAATTTTGAATTCGAATTTTGAAATTGGAATTTTAAAATTTGAAATTTGAATTTTGAATTTGAATGTTTGAAAGTTTGAATTTGAATGTTTGAATATTCGAATTTAAATATTTGAATTCAAATTTGAATTGGCTATGAAAAGTTGTTTCATAACAAAAGGATAAAATAAGATCTTGTTGGAACAAACCACTAGTATCAAGAGGAGATCTTTTGGACATGATCCAAGAAGATTGGGGCGCTGATTTTGGCTGTTGGTGAGTGTCATTTAGTCATCAAAATCAGCTCCAAAAGATACGGTCTGTTGGGAGAATATTTGAGTGAGTTGATTCAAGTTTGAATGCAACTACTCAAACGTATCTGGACTCCTTTTGGGACTGAATGGGGCGCACAGTATGAGTGGTCATGTGATGACCATCAGGTCAGAATCTTGATTAGATAAAGACCTTATCTCATAAGGATTCAATGGAGAGGTTGTTGGGAGTTTTGAATTGCAACAACTCCTTTATCTCCTCATTTGGTGTGCGCCACTTTCATGGGATTTTGAAGTGAAAAATCTGATTTCACTTATTTATTCCCTCACTCTCTTGTGCAATAGATAAGTGTGTCCCTCCTTAGGGTTTTTTAGTGAAAAGACCTAGCCATTCTCTCCTCCTTCCATGCGCCACCTTGTGAGGTTTTCTCTCTGAGAACATCACTCTTCTAAACACATTTGCCTATCCTCCTCTTTCATACATTGAGCGCATAGCAAGCCTCATTGTGGTGATCAATTGGTGGTTCTACAAGAAGGAGTTCTTGCATCTAGACGCGGATGGTGTGGATCAACGTTAGAGGGTTTGAACCCTTCAGACCTGACCTTGATCATCCTGAAGTTTCACGAACAAGGTATAATATACGTCTTAAAGCACGTATCTTGATATGCATGTGTGTTCCGCTAGCGAAAAATTTTGTTTTTCCCTATCACATGCCTCGACCTTCAAGGTCATTTTACTTTCAAGTGGTATCAGAGCCCAGTTGCTTTACTATCGGCGGGTGTACCTTGTTTGTGAGAATGCTTTTCACGGTTAAAATTTCTTTAAAGAGTTAAAGATTCAATTTTTTACATATGGATTTTAATATACAATGCTTTAAATCGTTAAAGTTATCGTTTTTATGAACATGTTAATATGATTGCTATGTTCATATATCCATATGTGTTCATGGTTATTTTTCTTTTTTCTTTATGAAAGTTTTAAAAAGGAAACACCTTTTTTAGAAAGGTTGAATTCGACCATGAAGGGTATTTTAAATACCTTGATTATTTTCTTATTTTCTCCATGAATTGTATCATGATCAAGGCATGAATTTTTTTTCGAAATTTTGCATCATATACATATGTATATGGTTCGGCCATTAAGGTGTTTATGGCTACATGCATGGTTTAATTTTGTGTTCTTTGAGAAAGAGTCAACAAAATTTGAATTATATTGATTGTTATATATAATTCGGCCAAATAAGGAATTAAGAAAATTTGAATTTGAATTTTTGTTTTGATGTTTAATTGTTAAATATCAAGACATATGTGAGAAGCATATTATATGATAATATTTTGTACTTGTAAGTTGTCTAACATTTCAGGTGCAAAAAGGAAGGGGATGGTCATAGTGTCCGAAATTTAAATTTCGAATTTTAAATTAATGTGTAATTTTGCTCTATTTAATTAGATTTGTAATTTGTTTTTTAAATTTTGTATTTTAATTTTGTCCCTCCAAATATGTTTTGGAGTTTCTTTAATTATTTGTAATTAGAAAAATTAGGCTAGTCGCCTTTAGACGACAAGCAGCCGTGGCTTGAGAAGCAAGATGGACAAATGAGCGAGCACCATGATTATCTTAAAATAAAAATTATTTTATTTGCATGTATGTTTTGTACGACTAGCATGCATGAGATAATATATCGCGATATGTATGCTTTGTGGCTTAAGACGTCTAGTATGCATGAAATTGGACAAATCGCGTTTGTATGTATTATTATGCACGTCCAATTACGACTAGTGTAATCCGATAGATGTTTGACATAGGATACGACTAGCATGATAATAATACTAATGCGTTTGATGAGACCTAATAAACCCCTAAATAAAAGGAACCCTTAAAAGGAATAAATTATTAAGCATATGATTACCTCCCACCACCAATATTACTCGAACCTCCTCTACATAGTGGTGCTCCACAACTCAGTTGGGACCCACTGTTTCGTTGAGTAAGAGTAGTATTAGAATTGTAAGACACTTAGGGTGCTGGTTAGTTCTTAACTGAGGCATAAGTTGCAGGCTCAGTCGGGCTTATGTGCTTAGGGTAATGATGCTAGGTTGGTTGCATGAGATGCACCACTAAGTGACAAAGAGTTGTTAACCTAATGTTAAGAGAGGGAATGTGATATTGTTAATAAGGATCAACCCATTATTTAAATTAATCTTGCGGTCACAGACGGGGGTTAAAATAAGTAATCGTACTCTTAATCTCACTAAGGTAAAATCTAAAAGTAGATTAACCCTAAGTCAATTGGTAAGGGTCATTGACTTAGATAAAATAGTGGGAGGGGAAAATTTTTTAAAGTCTTTAATAATTTGTTATTTACTACATGTCCATATATTAATTAAAATTATCTTTACATCGTTTCAGTTTTAGTATGACTAATCCACTGTCACTGCGCTCAATACTCGAAACGAACAAACTGACCGGTTCAAATTTCGTGGACTGGTATCGGAACTTGAGAATTGTTCTTAGGGCCGAAAAGATAGCTTACGTTCTAGATGCTGCATTACCCATAGCTCCTAAGGAAGGGGAAAATGGGTTCGCGGAATTTGATTTTGAGGCCCACCAACAGCACATGGATGACAATGTATTAGCAGTCTGCATTATGTTGGCATCCATGTCGCCTGAACTGCAAAGGCAGCATGAGCATATGGATGCTCCCTCTATTATCCTGCATCTCAAGGAGTTGTATGATATTAAAGGCAGGCATGAAAGGTATGAGGCCTCTAGAGAATTGTTCTCTTGTAGGATGTCTGAGAGCATGTCTGTGAGCAGTCATGTTCTTAAGATGATCAGACTCATTGACAAGCTAGGAAATCTAGGCTTCTTCATGGATGCCGATCTAAGTAATGACTTAGTCTCACCCCACTTCCTCCTTCCTTCAATCAATTCATTATGAATTACAACATGCATGGGA